>NW_027325670.1:600000-900000 GCF_048418805.1 Vulpes vulpes
CTATTATAATAGTTGTGGGATGTTTTGATATAATTCAAACCAAAACACCTCAAGTTTCAGCACTCCGACTCTAGGAGGTAATCCATAAAACCAGACTTGTTATCAATCTGACTTTAAGACCATGTACATAAATTAAACTAGAGTTTTTAACATTTCTCATCAATAAATAACTACTTAATGATAATATCCTATTGCTTCCGGGTGACAGCACTGTAAAGAACTGTTCTTTCTTTCTCTGCCTGTTTCCTTCTAGACACATGAGATCATTAGCCTCTGAGCCCTTGATACAGAGAATAATGAAGCTGCTGAGTCATTTAATTTATAGCTTTTTCAGTTAGCAAATGATATCATCTAATCCTAACTATTAAATTCTCTCCTCTAGTCAGGTTTTCTCAAGTTAGTCATTTAATAAAACTCTATCTGGCTTTAAACTTAGCCTGTGAGTTTAGCTGCTGTTATATATTGTGGGGCTCTCCTAACAAAATTTGTGAATTCGGAAAAAAAAAAAAAGAGAGACTATATAGTTTCAGGTTAAACACCATAATTTTGACCTTGCAGTACAATAAAACTTTCTTATCTAAAAACCACAGGATCATCTCAATATGAGGATAATGTTAAATGAAAGTACTAGTATGTCAAATATAAATTTAAGAATTGTAGTTTATCAGAAATAGCATAAACATGGCAGGCTATATACAAAGATGAAAACCATTAATGAGGAGTCCTTTCAAGATCTTAAAACTGAAAATGGAGCTGTGTGTTGAGTGAGTCTGCAATAATCTTTCATTTGTCATATGAACTTCCTCAGGGTAATTCCCATCTCTCTATTGCTAAATGTTCATGTCACTTGCTATAGTATATATAGGAAACAAAACCATTAACTTAAAAGTAAAAATAACTATTTAAATTTGATACTTGAGACTTCTTGTCAGGAAAAAAAGAGACCAATTGCTTGGGATAATATAGCTAGATTATCACCATAAGTTTGTTTGTAATTAACCTGCTGTTACGTTTGTTCATATAAGATCCTTGAACTAAAATAACAGTGACCGCTCTGCATCAGAGGCTTTATTGAGGCTATATCATTTGGTTCCATAGAAACTTAATTTTTATTTTTATTCCATCAGTCTATCTTGAGGAATGCTGAATACACATCACCATGAAACTCATTATTATTTTCGCTATTATTTTCACTATACAACTCTTATTGAAGGTGTTCCTCATTAATTGGCATATTGTTTTCCCTGTGATGACCCATGAGAATCATTTTTTTTCTCATAGTCCAGTTCTGTAATTTGTGTGAATTTGGTTTTAATCTTCAGATCACTCCTAGAATGCATTTTGTATGTTGTTATTTACCTCATAAGTGTCCTATTATTATCCTATTTTCCAAACTTTTATTTTCTTTACACAGCTATATACATTTAAATCTTTTGTATATTTTCAAAAATTTGTATTAATATAGTTATGAAGTAGGTAGTAGTATAATTAATACAAAGAAGTCAAAACTATGAAAAGTTTTCAGAAGTTAGTATTTTTGCTACTTATGATAAAAATTAGGACCTGTTCTTAAAAACATATATATATATATTTTTTTTTTAAAACATATATTTTTTAAATTGAAGTAGAGTTGGCACACGGTGTTGTATTAGTTTCAGGTGTACAACATACTGATTCGACAACTCTATACATTATGCTGTGCTCACCACAAGTGTAGCTCTTATCCGTCTCTATATAATTACTGACTATAGTTCCACACTGCAATACCTTTTATTCCCATGACTTCCATAACTAGAAGATAGTATCTCTCACTCCCTTTCACCCATTTTGCCCTTTTCCATTTCAGCTAACCACCAGTTTATTCTCTGCTCACTATGGGTCTGTTTGAGGGTTTGTTTGTTTGGTTGGTTGGTTCATTTGTTTTGTTTTTTTTAGATTCCACATATAAATGAACTCATACCATATTTGACTTTTTCTGTCTGTCATACTTCACTTAACATAACACTTTCTAGGTCCATCCATATTGTCACAAATGGCAAGATCTCTCATTCTTTATTATGGCTAAGATTTCATTTTGTATATACACCACATTATTTTTTTTTTTTTATCTATTCTGCTATCAGGGCACACTTAACTTGCTACCATAGCTTGGCTAGTATAAATAATGCTACAGTAACACCGGAGTAATTTTTTTTTTCTTTCAAATTAGTCTTCTTGTATGCTTTGGGTAAATATCCAGTAATGGAATTACTGGATAGTATGATATTTCTATTTTTAATTTTTTTGAGGAATCTCCATACTGTTCTATATAATAATTTTTAGGGGTAACTCAACCATTAAGCACTATGGATTTCTTGATTGGTCCAATTTAATATATCTTCACAAAAATAAACAAATACCATTGAAGTTAATAGGAATGATAATTTAAAAATGTTTTACTTTCTGAATTTATATTATTTTGGGATTTAGAAACTTTTCAATATTTAGTTTTCTTATCTAATGTATGAAAAATAATAACCTGCCATCTATGATTACTATAAGGACAAGATAAGATAATGAAGCAAAAAAATTTACTAACAGTAAAGTCAATCAGTCAGTCAAAACCAGCATTTTTGAGTGACTACAGACTACTCATTATGCTAACTATGAAAGATATATACTGGTGGACAGACACAGTTCTTGCCAATTGGGACTATTACTATAGTTGAGACATAAATGTATCACCAAATATGTAATTACAGTTTGTGATAAATCATATGAAAGAAAAGAAAATACTACAGATTAAATGTTTACAATGTGCATCTCTGAGAAAAACTACACAAAGACTTATACCTGGTAAAGGAGAAAGAGATAAAGATATGAATATTCTAGGCAAAATGAACCATGTATACACAATTTTCAGATGGAAAAAGAGTTTGGCATATGTGAGAATTGAGAAAATTACCAAAGTGAGAGAGATTAAATGTGGAATAAGATAAAATTAGATATGCAGGTGGAATTCTCTTCACCATAGGGCCTTAAATTTCATGTTATTTCATATTTGTCTCTAAGAGGATATAAAGCCATGTGAGATGGTTTATTGTTGACTAGCATCCACTGACATTTTGCTATCTTCACAGTTTTACCTTTTTTAGAACATCATATAATTGAAATCACACGGTAGGTAGGCTTTTTAGAGAGGCTTCTTTGACTTACAAATACTGATTTAAGTTTCTTCCATATCTCTTCATGGCTTGATAGATCATTTCTTTTTAGTCTTGAATCATATTCCACTGTCTGGCTATGTACCACACTTTATCCATTCACCTACCAAAGGACATCTTGATTGCTTCCAGTTTGGGGTAGTTATGAATTAGGCTGTTATAAACATCCGTGTGCAAAAACTTTTTTGTGGATATGAATTTTCAATTCCTTTGAGTAAAAACCATGCAGTGTGATTGCTGGATTATATGGTAAGAATATATTTAGTCTAATAAGAAACTGTCAAACTGTCTCCCAAAGTGGGAGACATTTGCCTTTCCCCCAGCAATGAATGAGAGTTTATGTTGTTCCACTTCCTTACCTTTGGTGTAGTATTTGGTGTTGTCAATTTTCCAGATTCTGGTTATTCTAATGGGTGTGTGGTGGTATATCATGGTTATTTTAATTTGCATTTTCCTGATGTGACTTAAGGTGGAACATCTTTTCATATGCTTATTTGGCATCAGTGTATCTTCTTTTATGAGGTGTCTGTTAAGGGCCTTGGCCTACTTTTGTTGTTGTTTAGTTTTTATTTAATAGACATCAACTTAACTCTTCAATCCAGCTAGACTTGGAACGGAGTAAGGAATATATGGAACCCAGAGAACAGCAGCAAGAACATAAAGATTATAGGATATTTCGACCAGATGGGGATGAATGGGTGCTCTCCAGAGCTCCAGAAAGGGTGGTCTGGTAGTTAAAACACAGGTCAAATTTTTATATTTGTCCACATTCAGCAATGGTGATCTTCTCACTGGTCCTGCCATTCTTGAACCCAAAGTGTTCCATGACTTCCACAATATCCCTGCCCTATCTCACTTTGACAAAGATCACATGCTTGCCATCCAACCACTCAGGTCTTGGCAGTACAGACAAAAAACTGGGAACCATTTCTGTTGGTCCCAGCATTTGCCACAGACAAGATTCCAGGACCTGTGTTGTGTGCTTCACAATGAAATTGTCATAATTTAATTTCTCCCCATAGATGGACTTGCCACCAGTGCCATTATAATGTCACCACTCTGGCACATAACTCCTGGAATAATCCTGTGAAAGCAGGAAACTTTATAACCAAATCTTTTCTCCCTAGTTCTCATAACATGGAAGTTTTCTGCTGTTTTTGGAACTTAGTCTGCAAACAGTATGAAGGAGATGTGACTTGCAGTCTAGGGCAGTATTGAAGAACATGGTGGGGAGGACCATGGCTGGGTGGGGCCAGGTGGCTGCATTTGCAAGGACAGACATTGGCCTACTTTCAAATCAGCTTGTTTGTTTACTTATTGTAGAGTTTTAAGAATTCCTTGGATATTTTGAATAGCAGTCCTTTATCTGATATATATTTTTCAAATATTTTTCCCAGTCTATGTTTTTTTTCTCATTCTCTTGACATTGTCTCTTACAGAACAGAAGTTTTAAATTTTAAAGCATCCCAATTTCTTAGTTATGTCTGTCATAAATCATGCCTTTTTCTCATACCCAAGGTCTACTAGGTTTTCTCCTATGTGATCTAAGAGTTTTATCCACTGAGATGCTTTAATGTGAAGTGATAAAATCATATTTATATTTATGAATATCATACTGGCTAATGTCTACAAATGTTTTGAGAAGTACAAAGGTCAATTCAGGGATACAAACTAAGGATCTATTGTAACTACTCAGGCTGGAAATGATGGTGACTTAGACCGAGGTAATGACATTGGAGGCAGGGTCATGTGTATTTACTCCAAATTTAACGAGAGGTGAGAAGTAGAAGTTTGTAATGATAAGATGACTGTTGATGACTAAGAAGAATGTATCATCAAAATTGACCTTCACTTTACTGTCCTGGTTAATTCCATACACCATGAAAGACTGTGGAGGAATAAGCATAACTAAAATTTAAATAGAAAATTATGATATAGTGGATCACATTTTACCATATCTTTTAGGCTTGAATGCGACTTAACATTTCCAAAGCAAGTGTTACTTGTAGTGATGGTTGGGAAATAGTATTTCCTGTATATTGAGCACTGCTGCTGAATTACATTATGGATTTTCTTGGTACCTAAATTTATCAAAGTGAAGTCTTGCTACACTTTCAATGTCACCTGGAAAAGAGAACTTCTACGAAGTGAAGAAAGCAGTTGTTGTTTTGTAGAGGGGAAGTCAATGAATTGATTCATGACACCTTCAAATTTTACATATTTAAAAGCAAAAATCAGATTACATAGTGGTGCTGAGAAAGAAAACCCCACATAACATAAAAATATAATATATAAGTGTAAAATACATATTTTATTTTATTTTTTAAAGATTTTATTTATTTGTGAGAGACACCAAGAGAGGCAGAGACAGAGGCAGAGGGAGAAGCAGGCTCCCTATAGGGAGCCTGATGTGGAACTCCATCCCAAGACCCCGGGATCATGCCCTGAGCCCAAGGCAGACACTCAATCACTGAGCCACCAAGGTGCTCCTAAAATACATATTTTATATGTGAATTAAAAAAAGCACTCAGAAATAATAAATAACAAACTATTTGCAAATTGCCAGCTAACCTATTTTTTTTTAAAAATAGAAAAACAAAATATTAAATGGAAAAATAAAATAACCATCATAAGAGAAAAATATAAAACTCTTAGGATATTAGTTTTATACCTTTACATAAATATTTTTGAAAATCTGAATGAAACTGTTGACTCTTCAGGAAATTATAATTTATCAAATATTATCCCAGCAAGGAAACTCTAAGATTTATTTCCACAGAAAACAAATAGATAATATTATCAAAGAGTATCCCCCCAAATAATTTTATAGCTAAATATTGTCAAGTTTAGGTCCAAATAAATAAAAGGATATGAAAAGTCATAGGGAAAGCACCACACTGCTGATATCTTAACTAAAAATTGGACAAAGAAACATTCCTAGCATTCATGTCACTTATGCAAGAATTCTAAAAAAATATATACTAGCAAGCATAAGATAATGCTGTATCAAAAAAATACATCATAATTAAGATTGATCCCAGTAATTAAAGGATGTTTCAACATAATTACAGTGACTATTATACATCTTCATTCAAACAAAGACATTTTTAATATGAAAAGAGTTACCCTTTCATTTACACACATACACACACACACACACACACACACACACGGAATAAACCAGGTCTATTTTGAGCAACTGTTAATTTTGCTTCATGATATTTACAATATATTAAATTTGTCATTTTATTTGTATTCGTGCAGTTTTTCCTTCACTACCACATCCCAGGCTAGATTTTAAGTTTCACATAGCAAAGACTCCAACTACCTAATTCACTGTTAGGACCTCTAGGATGAATAAATGAATGAATCTGGTCCCTGGTATTCTATAGAGCTAAATTAACATTTGTTGGATGAATGAAGTAATTCAATATTAATTTAGTGTTATCTCCTGCCATCAAGCTGATCATAACATATGAATTGTGCATGCATTGATACATACACATAGACTGAAAACACATACAAACATACTGTTTTATTCTTAAATATCTTAAGCATATGACATAGTTCATGATTGACTAAAATATTTTATATGAGAATACAGAAAAATAGCATGCAGGAATATATTACTAACAATTAATATGAAATTTGAAAGTAATGGTGTTAGAACAAAGCAAAGGCTATCTCATGCCCTTATTACCCTGGGGTTGTTTGAATTTGGGTGGCAACTATGGTCAATTACCTTACTTTCCATAGATCTCCAGCCTACTGATTGACGGATGTAAATTTCTTTATAAATCTGAAACAATAAGATACAGCTAAATGGTATGCAATTGTTGGAACTTCATTTATAATGTAATGAATTGGGCAGGTGCAAAAGTCCTACTTTGACTTACTTAATGTGTACTAATATTACTCTGAATATTTCATTGAAAATAAAAAACAGAGTTTCTTCTGATTGCCAAAGTGTATAAAATACAGATTAACAATAAACCATCTGCTCAGATGGGGACTGCCTCTCATGGGAACACGTCAGCCCTACTAGAGACTATAACCTCACACCTCCTGCTAAATTCTTATCAGAAGCCTGATTCTTGGGCAGCCCGGGAGGCTCAGCGGTTTAGCGCGCCTTCATCCCAGGACGTGATCCTGGGGACCCTGGATCGGGTCCCACGTCAGGCTCCCTGCATGTGTCTCTCTCTCTGTCATGAATAAATAAAATCTAAAAAAAAAAAAAAAGCCTGATTCTAAGGGAATCTCCAGGGAGGCTTTACCCGAGGGGCAGACAGGGCAGGCACCACGCCAGGGTCATTCCAACTCATTCCTCAATCAATTCAGACCGTGAAAAGCTGCGTCCACAAGGCCGCTCTGCGTGGCATGCTCTGGGATTATGTCACCGCTGGCCTAGAGAGAAGCGAGTGACAAGCGGTGGAAGAAGCTTCCTATCGTAACGACTGGGAAGTTGTAACCTAACAGGTCTAGGGTGGGCCCAGACACCGGGATTTTCAAGGAGCTTTCCACACACACGCACTAAAGGTTAAAGCCCACGGCCCCACCTTACAGAGGGTGGAAGGGACGTCCGCACTACTGTCCTGCTGGCACACGGGTCCCTTCGGAAAGGCCTGCGGGAGAAATCTCCCTTAAGGTCTCAATCCTGAGCGAACCGGATCCTACCTACGCTGCGAGGAAACTTTCCGACGGGGCTTCGAGGCCAATCTGCGGCTCCTTCAGGCTGAGCCTAGAGGCCTGAGGGCGGTATCGCGCGTGGGCTGAGGAGCAGCCAGCGGGGTACAGCCCCGCGCAGTCCGGCCGCGCAAGCACGGTGAGGGGTGAGGGGCGCGGGCCCACCGAGCGGCCGCAACCACCGAGGTCGCGGGAAGGGCCGCCCGGGCCGCGAGGCCGCGAGGCCGGAGCCGACGGCGCGGCGCAGGACACAGGGTTTTCCCGCTGCGCGTCCCTGCGCGCCAGCTCCACGCTGCCCGCCGCGACCCCGGCCGGTTGGACGGCGGCCCGGGGCTGCACCACACGCACACGCACCCGCGCGCACACGCACACGCGCGCACACGCACCCGCGCACCCGCACACGCGCGACCACGGCCGCGGCGCCCCGCACGCCCGCGCCCGCGCCCCCGAGCGCCAGGCCCCAGGAGGCGCCGTTCGGCCGCGGGCTCACCTGCAGGCGGTGGCTCTTGACCAGGTGCATGTTGAGCGCCGGGCTGTTGGGCAGGATCTTGCCGCAGCCGCGCACCGTGCACAGGATGTTGGTCCGCACGGCCCGGGACAGCTCGCTCACCGACGGCTGGATCAGCTCCCGGGCCGGAGGCGCCGGACCCGCGGGCTGCTGCCTCGCCGCCGCGGGCCGCGGCCGGCTGCCTCTTAGCCGTCCGGGGGGCCCCCACGGGCCCGAGGCGGCGGCGGCGGCGGCGGCGGCGGCTCCCCTCGCGGCCGTCGGGACGGTCGGGGCGCCCGAGGCCAGAGCCGCGGACCCCGCCGCCGCCGCCTCAGAGGCCGCCATCGCTCCCGCACGGCAGAAGGGCCGAGGGAGCAGGCCCCGCCTCCCGCCGCAGCCACTTCCGGCAGGGGGAGGGGCTTCCAGGCTCATTAGCATCCGGCGGGGCCGGGACGGCCGCGGCGCCCCCTGCCGGCCGCGGAGGGCGCGTCTGCGGGAGGCCGCCGCAGGAAGGGGGGGCCCTAAACGCCCCAGGGGTTCCGGCGAACAGGTAGGTCCAAGGATTGGTCCCACGGATCCACCTTCATCTTCCCGGAAAACTTAACCTGGGGCAATAACTGGGCAGGAGAAAAAGCAGTATGTCCAGGAACTTTATTTCCCCAAAGGTTAGAAACAACCCAAATGTTCAGCGGCAGGAGAGGCAATACGTGTTTTCCTCCATTTTGCAGAGAAGTAACTAGCCCTAGGTCGCATTATACAAACGAATGAGTTGCTATGATTGAGTTAATCATTTTAAGAAGGCTGGATTTACTTGCCCGTGTCTTTTTCTTCTTCTTTTTTTTTTTGGCCTGGGACAGTATAGCTCAGTGCAGGGTTCCAAAGCCTAAGACCTTGGAAGGACTAGCTAGACCACGTAAATGAGCATTGGAGGCCAGGTGTAGACAAAAGGGAGAAGGGGGGACTGCAGTGAAATGGAAGATTCATCCTTTGTTTAAAGGGGGGGAGGGCAGCTGCTATTCATCTTTGGTATCACTAGATCTATTTTTTGAAGGTTTTTGTGTGAAAACTTCTGACTTCTAGATGAGCAGCTGTACTAGTTTTCCATTGCTACAGTTACAAATTACCATAGTGGCTTAAAACAACACAGATTGGTTATTTTACAGTTCTGGAAGTCAGAGGTCTGAGGCGAGTGTGAGGTTTAGGTCAAAATGCGAGCAGGGTGGCATGTCTTCTGGAGGCTCTGCAGAAGAATCTGCTGACTTGCCTTTTCCAGCTTATCAAAGCTGGTAATGGTGAGTGGAGTCTCTGTCACATCACGGACTTCTCCCTCTGCTCTCTCCCATTCCTGTTCCACTTTTGAAGACCCTTGTGATTACAGTGGCTCCATTTAGGAAATCCAGAATAATCTCCCCTTTGCAAAGTCCTTTTGCCTTGTAAGGTAATATATTTATAGATTCCAGGGATTAGGATGTGGATATCTTTGAGTAAGCGGGCATTATTCTGCCTATCACAGAAGCTAATTCTGATTTTAAAAGTACTGCGAGACCAAAAAAACCCCAGGTGTGTGGGATAGCACCCACAAGCTATTGTGTCTTTCCACATGGCGTCTAAGAGTGCAGGCTCTGAAGTCTGATTGCCTGGGGCTAATGTGGGCTCAGCCACTTACCAGCCTAAGCTTTGCTATTCACTTCAGGAGAATAAGACTAGTAATGCTGCCGGCCTTATAGGATTGTTATGAAAGTAAGATAAGGCACATAAAATACTTAGCACCGACATAGTAAGTACTCCATAAATGTTAGCTATTCATTTTTATAATAAATTCCTTTGGCTGTAGCAGTCTTTGGGTCTGCACTTACTGATCCATCTGTTCCCAAGACTGCATCTGGACGAATGCAGTATGTGTCTCTGGATCACCAAGTACATAAAAGAAGTTCTAGTGTAAGTCAGCAACATACGAAGAAATTGAACTCCCCTCTTCTATAGAATTGCACCAAATTATACCTTTAAATTTAAAGAATAATTCCTCTTAAAGAAGAACTGAGGGCTGACTAAACATCAGGTACATAACAGATAAAGAGTTTCACATATTCTCATTTCCTCAAACAGGTGCCTGTCTCGGAGGGCCGCAAGGTGCAGCCTCAAGTGATTCCGCTGTAGCCTGGATAATAGAATTAGTGTCTTCCTTGTTCAGGCTCCAACTGCACATCACTGCCAAGCACCAGGGAGGGCAGGAGCCTGTGAGGAACCATCCCCGAACCAGCAGGGCCTCTGTGCAGAACTAACAGAGGCCTTCAGGCACTGAGCAAAAGTGCCCCCAACATGTGTGCACACAGGGACAGGTGCTCGACACCATGTCTATGGTCTACAAGGAAATTAGCATTACTGAGCCCCTGCAGACTCAGTGCCTCACTGAGATAATGGAAGTGTCTATACCATTTGCTATTTAAGTAAAAAAAACATATTTTTTGCATATCTATAATCTGTAGACAGTACCATCACAGTATAAAGTATTCTTCAGCCCCACTTCTGTGACTGTATTTACATATCTGCATATTAAGCCTGTTTTTGGTTTTCATCAAAAGTAATTGATGTACCAGTTTTTAAGTATCTTCATTCACAAATTCATGTTTTCTTCACTGCTTCGCCCACTGGCTGACACTATTTCAATTATTCAAACTTATAGCAGCTGGAGGTACCTGTATGTATGTTGTTACATGACTATTTTATCGTCATAATATCTGTTTTTATACCCCAAATCCTTTGTGGAACAAAATAGGGACTAGATTTTGAAACATAATTAAGAAAGGACATGGTACTTAGTGATAATCACTGAAAAATTTCCATCAGAAGTAACCGATATACCAGCTTTTCAATCTTTATTCATAAATTAGTATAATATGGTGAGTCTTAATATATGATAAAACAGATTATGAAAAATATCATATTTACAATGAAACTATTATTTTATATTACTGAATCATTTGATATGCTACCTCCTGCTATAGCATCATGGACCCAACTCTACCCTTTGAATGGACCAATTTTATGATTTTCCTAGGAAGTTTTGAGTTAAGGATAGTTTCTCGCTGCTTCTTTCCAGGATCCAAGTCTTCAGACAAATTCCTGGAAACAAGCAATTAGAACCTGATCTCTCCAGGATGGAGGAGAAAAAGGACATGTCACTTTTTAAAAGCTCACAGTTGCTATGCTTTGCAGGATATGGGAGAGAGGGGTACACAGAGGAGGCATACAGAATCAATCCCAATAAATATATTGAACATTTGTGAACTGTCAATATCAAGAATTAATTTCTAAAACACAAGTTCATACACAGAAGCTATCCTGCTAGCTGTTAATTAAATGCATAGACAATAGTCAAAGAGATGCTGTGCTTACAAAAACCACATACATCTTATTTATCTTTAATTTTAAAATAATTCATCCCCTTATTGGGTATGCAAGTGAGCAATGGAGAAAGTGGTGCATCTGCAATACCTGAAATTAAAAAAGAAAAGAAAAGAAAATGAGTCAGTTTAACAATGGCCAAGATTTGAGGGCAGATTATGGACCCTCATGATGTGCTGAAGCAGAACATGCAAAATAGGGCATGAGGGGATAGCAGACGAGAGCCAGGAGAACACTTAGAGGTAATTAGCCAGCCAAGAGAGAGGATCGAATGTAGTCTGCTGTTAATTCTTCCTGCCTGTAAAATAAGCTACTTACCAGCTGGTGCTAAGGATTTCAATGCTTCTAGAAGATGCGGGCTGGAGAACTTTATTAGGCACCGGAGGGGCTCTTTTCTCTCCGCCAAGATGTCTCCATTGAAGTCACTTTTGAATTTTGTTTCAAGCTGTCAACGAATATATTTATAAATAACTACTAAATATATCAGCTGGAATGGCAAACTATAATGGAATCAGGTTATGCATTTTATTAATTCTTGTCATCAAGAAATACAGGGATTAAGGGGTGTGTGAGCCACTTAAATTTGCTAACTGCAAATGTAGAGGAAAAACCAGTGTTATCAAATGGTATCACACATAAAATACTTGGCACCTGACACACAGGAGACCTGGGAGGTCAGTTCCACCTTCAGGTGACCTGAGCATTTAGTATGCCTTTTTTTTTTTTTTTTTTTTAAAGATTTTATTCATTTATTTGAGAGATCCAGCAAGCATGAGTGGGGGGAGGGGCAGAGGAAGAGGGTGGGGGAGAAGAAGGCTCAGGGAGCCGGAGAGAGATGCAGGGCTTAATCCCAGGACTCTGACACATGACCTGAGTTGAGGGCACATGCCTAACCCACTGAGCCACCCAAGTGCCCCCTAGTTTGCATTCTTAACGGCAAATTAGCACCATCTTTTGTAATCTGTCATTTTGATGCAAAAGTATATCTTTTGAGTCACTACCACTATTTATTTTTACCTAATTATGTAAGATTTCAAAAGTACACAATAGTAAGGAACACAATGAGCCCCGTGTGCACATCCTGCAGCTGAAACCATTATCAATTCACGGCTAGTCTTGTATCATCTACAACCCTACCTCCCCGTTCCTTACTGACCACGGCAATTGGATTATTCTGAAGTAAATCCAAGACACGATGCTAATCCATTTAATATTTCAGTATGTATCTAACAAAGACCTGAGAAGGACTCTTTTTAAAAATTTCACCATAACATTACCACATCAAAAAAATTAGTAACAACCTCCCAATCCTTTAATAGCATCAAATACGCAAATCCACTGCTTCAATAGGTACTTGAGTTTTAGATTCTAATTTCAATTTTTTTTTTTAGTTAAAATGACTCTTAAAATTTATTTTTATTTATTTATTGTTAAAGATTTATTTATGTATTTATTCATGATAGACCTAGAGAGAGAGGCAGAGACACAGGCAGAGGGAGAAGCGGGCTCCATGTCGGGAGCCCGAATCGGGACTCGATCCCGGGACTCCAGGATCGCGCCCTGGGCCAAAGGCAGGTGCCAAACCGCTGAGCCACCCAGGGATCCCCGACTCTTAAAATTAAAAGGCATTATCCTGAAATATTTAGAGGTTGAGTAATGTCTGCAATTACCTCAAATGGTTCAGAATAAATCAACAAAAAGAAATTAAGGAATTGTGGCAAAATGTTAACAACTGGTGAATTGAAGCAAAGCGGAAATAGGTGTTCATTGTAATATCCTTGCAAGTGTTCTGAAGGTTTGACATTTTTCAAAATAGAAAAAGTAGGGAAAATTAAAAGCTTATATGAATCAATGTGTACCTTGACTTACAGAGTATAGCTATTCTAAACTGTATATACAAACTGAGATTTGTGGATTCTTACTTATTCCTGATCAATGGTTCCTTTAGTGGGCAGAATCAGCCAGAGGGCTTGTAAGAACAGATGGTTGGGTCCCACCTCCAGAGTCCCTGATCCAGTAGGAGGACCACAGTGGGGCCAAGAATCTGCAATTCTTACCCATTCCCAAGTAATGCTGATATGGTGGGTCCAGAGACCACATTTGGGAACCAGTGTCCTAGAGTATGGGCTGTGCAAAGGAACTGGGTTAAAACTGCCATTTAGGGAGCACTAAGTGAAATATATCAATCACCTTTTCCCACTATAAACAAATTAAAGAAAATAGGTGTCAGGCTTGAGTGATCAGATGAATGGCAGATTTAAAGTATTGCCTGTGGCTGTAGGGGGTGCTACGCAGAAAGAATTTTACTAGACGGGGGAGGGTGTTGAATGCCAAGTATTAGATTAGGGCAATCATCATATGAACCTTGAATTCTTCTATTGGGGGCACGGGGCTTGCCCCTAAGCTGGCCTTCTTGGTGGGCAGTGGCACACTTCTGGAATGAGCTAATTTCGCAGTACTGACTAGGCTACTGGTTTTTCTCCTGTGATGCCAACTGGGTTATGTCATGACTTATTTTTTTCATTTATTCTTTTGTTCAACAGGTATTTATGAGCACCGACTATGTGTGTTGCTCTAGGTATGGATGGGCTAGAAAGGTAGAACTTTTCTCCCCTCAAAAATATAGATTGTGGCCAGTTATACATAACTAAATTAATATGTAAGATTAAATAAAGGTAAATTCATAATTTCAAAAAGTCCCCTTTGCTAACAGGCACTTAATAAATATGATAAAGATGTCTATCCTAACTCATAAATTCATTATGCAAAATTAAAGTGATACTATACCTATTGTGGTAAGTAATGTATAGAATTGCTGCATCACTGCTGTACACTTAAAACTGCTATAACATCGTGTGTCAACTCTATTCAATAATTAGAAAAAAATTAAAAAAAAAGTGATAAAGGAAAAGAAAGTTTCTTAAAGCTGTCCACTTAAAGTTTTTGTTCTTTTAAAAAAATATGGATAACTCGTAGTTCACATTTAGAGCAAAGTCCCACCTTATATTGTGCGAATTCTAGTCTCGGTTGAGAATAGTCTCCAAAAGTTTCTTGAGTCACTCTCTGGACTCTCTCTTTTTCTATTCTGTTTTCATGAATGATCCGAGAATCCACTAAATATGGAAGATTTCAAAAGAAAACAGATATTAGAAATGTACTTCATCCGTAAAGTATCCTCTTTTCATTCCTTTCAACTTGCTCGTGTCATTTAAAAATAATGTTTAGTTTCTTCTCTTGATTGCAATAATTCCTTATTAAAGGAAAGTTGCAAAGCACAGGCTGATAAATAAAATAAAAATCCCCCATTCTACCAATGCATAGAAAGCACTGTTAACATTTTAATGTATTTCTGTCTAGCCTTTTCCTTAATGAATAGAAAGATAAGTATTTTCTAAACTGAGATGATAAAATACACACAATTTTGCATACTGCTTTCTCTACTTAACATGAAATTAACGGCAGTTCCTATGCCATCGGAAAGTCATAAAAATGTTTATTCAAAACTGCTGTACCATTTCATTTTATTGCCAAATCATTGCTGAGAGATAGGAAAATGTTCATTTCTATAAATCTAGATTGTATCCCACCACTCTTCTCAACTTTCTAGTTCACTCCAGTAGTTTCTTACTCTCTTCTCCCAGGTTTTCCAGGAGAGACTCCTGCCATCTTCAAGTAGCAACAAAGTCACCATTCTGATTATTCAAGGATTGGTTTATCCAGTGCATTTGGAGACAGGGCTCCAGGGCTCCACACTCAAGAGAGATTTGGATTTCACACCTGGCTTTGGTGATTACTAGCTGTGTAACTTTGCCTAGCAAGTTACTAAACCCTTCTAAATCCCAGCTGCCTGATGAATAAAGGACTGTTCAGGAGACCACTATGAAGATGAAGGAAATGATACCTATAAGCATCTGAGTGTGGTGCTTGGCACAACAGAAATGCTTGACTATAAGTTAATTTTTAAGTGTTATTATTTGATGTTCTAGTAAATTCTAAAAGGAACCTATGGTAGCTTAGATTCCCTTTTCATTAAAAAAATTTTTTTTAAAGATTTTATTTATTTATTCATGGGGAGATACACAGAGAGAGGCAGAGACCCAGGCAGAGGGAGAAGCAGACTTCCCTGGGAGCTCAATGTGGGGCTTGATCCCAGGACCCCAGGATCATGACCTAAGCCAAAGTCAGACATTCAATCACTGAGCCACCCAGGTGCACCCCCCCCAATTTTTTTTTCTTAAAGATTTTATTTATTTGAGATAGAGAGAAAACGTGAGTTGGGGGAGGGGCAGAGGAAGAGGGAAAAGCAGACTCCCTGCTTAGCAGGGAGCCAGACATGGGATTGATCCCTGGACCCCAAGATTATGACCTGAGCCAAAGACAGCCAG
This sequence comes from Vulpes vulpes, assembly GCF_048418805.1. Classification (NCBI taxonomy): domain Eukaryota; kingdom Metazoa; phylum Chordata; class Mammalia; order Carnivora; family Canidae; genus Vulpes; species Vulpes vulpes. The sequence goes on from NW_027325670.1 coordinate 616,164, forward strand.
CCTCCCAACCCATTGAGCCACCCAGGAGCCCCTTAGTTTCCCTTTTCAACAGAAAGTTAATTTTCAATTTTTCTGAAAGCAGTAGATAGTTTTGAATCCGGCTCCTAGGGAATCCCTGGGTGGCTCAGTGGTTTAGTGCCTGCCTTCGGCTCAGGGCGTGATCCTGGAGTCCCAGAATTGAGTCCCACGTCGGGTTCTCTGCCTGGAGCCTGCTTTTCCCTCTGCCTGTGTCTCTGCCTCTCTCTTTCTCTGTCTCTCATGAATAAATGAATAAAATCTTTAAAAAAAAAAAATCTGGCTCCTAATGATTAGATGTTTTACCAAGTGACAGAAATCTAAAAAGGAATGATGTGCTTCCAAATTTCGGTTTTATCTTAAAACACACATACTGTGTATATCCAGCTCCAGGGATTTTTCCTGCAGAGGTGTAGTGGAGTTGTAAGTTTCAAAGGTCTAAAAAAAGAAAAAAGAAAAAAAGTGAATCTTTTCCTAACTTTTAACATCTTGAAATATAAATAATAAATGGTTTTAGTACATAACAGCTTGTCAAATCTTATCTTTATTTATTTATTTATTTTCAACAGAAAGAGATTTGAGGCCACATCCAGGCTGAATTAAGCATTTCTCCCAGAGCAGGAGGCTGGCAGAGGCTGCTGGGCCAGCAACATGTCTGTTTTGAATGAGAAGCTCTGTACTTTGTTAGCATAAAAATGATTCTGGATGAAGCCTGGGTGGTAAGTGGAAAAGCTAGAAGAATCCCAGGCAGAATTTGCAATGTGATACTTCAGCTTTACAGCTGCATCTTCATTACCGTAGAATATTCCCTGACGCTCCTTTTGGAAAAATCATTTTGCTACTGAAGCCAATCTCTCAATCCCATCTTACTTGCAGTTGATGTTTTTATAATTAAGCATGTGACGGTGTGAATTTTCCTAAGAATGCAACTGTCATAGCAGAACAGCTGGGAGGGTGGAGGGTAAGAGGGGAGAGGGTTACTGTGGGCAAAAACCATTAACTTAGTGTTAGATTTTTTTTTTCCGTAGAGTGGCTTGCAGAGAGCCATCACTTCTTTCTACTTAAAAGAGATGAAAATACACATAAATATAACATATCTAAGGGCTCAAAGATATACCCAGAGCACTAACAATCCATCTACAGGAGTCTAAACATATGAGCACACTGTTGCCATGCAGAGAAAATAATCCTGAGTCTGTGAGTAAAGCCAGATCTCTTATCATGAAAGGAAACAATGCCTTCAAATAATTTCAACAAATAAATTGTGGGATTTAATAATAAACCAGTGCTTTCCCCCTTCCTTGTAATTCCTATATCACCTGCTTGACTAATGGGACAAAAAAATTAATTCTACTTCTCTCGGGCATAATAGAATAATATAATTAGCTTTGAAAGACAGTGTCAAGTTACTCCAAAGATAAATTCTAATTGGAATAGCTGATTTGGAAACTGGGATCTGTAACAAACTCTAGTGAATAGTGAATAGTATAAAACACAATGCAATTTAACAAAGAGGACAGTGAGGCACTGTGGTTTCCTTTTATGTTAACTCACTAAAGGCTTTTCTCCACTTCAGTAATATCGGAAATAATCTCCTTCTGTTGGAGGTGGGTTTTCCCACCTGCTCAGATGCTTCTAACACAAGTGTGAATGAGAAAATGGAGATGTGCTTACCTGATTATACTGTTTAAAAACAATAGCCTTCAGAGAGTCCAGATACCGGCTTCTCAGGTCCATTTTCACAATTTTATGGTGATTGCTAGCAACTGTCAGTGCCTGGAAGTGAAAATTGGCAAGACTATTAGGATTACCATGTTCATCCCCCAATATCTGTAATAACTATAATATTTGGTTGAATTTTTGTATTAAGCACACATTACTTCTAGATTAACAGACAATAAGAGAGAACTCCAAACTCATGCTTGTGCCATGCTACCACTTGTAGAACACTTTCTGCTTGTTTTAGGAAATCAAGAATTACATGTGGCATTTTATATAAAATGCATATTGAGCAGTTTAACCCTACCTAAACCTCTGAGATAAGAGCAATAAGAATATTATAGCTTATAGTAATTGGTTCCATACCTGACCCAGAAGAGGTATATTGCTCCTCAGTGGGCAGGAGGAAGTGAAGGCATAGGGAGTCTGGGAGTAATATACCACATAAACAGGTTTGTACTGGTTTGGCTTTCTATACTGCGTTCCCCAGGCAATTCGAATCCATACTGCATTCTCCTCAGCATCTCTGAAGCTGACCATCACCTTAAAAAGAAAAAAAAAAAAAAAAGAGTTAAGTTTCCTAATTAAAATCTGTACCAGGGGTACTGGCTGGCTGAGTTGGTACAACATATGACTTTTTTTTTTCTTTACAACGTATGACTCTTGATCTCAGGGTCATGAGTTCAAGCCCCATGTTGGACATAGAGCTTACTTAAAAAAAAAAAAAAAGCCACACACACACAAAAGTCTGGGGCGCCTGGGTGGCTTAGTCAGTTAAGTGTCTGCCTTCAGTTCAGGTCATGATCCTGGAGTTCTGGGGTCAAGGCCCATGTCGGGCTCCCTGTTCAGTGGGGAGTCCACTTCTCTCGCTCCCTCTGTTCCTCTCTAATAAATAAAATCTAAACAAATAAACAAAATCTGTGGCACCAGCAAGTGCTCTTTAGGGGTGAAGGATGTTACTATAACCTTGCACACAGGCTGAGATCCAGCAGTCTTTTCTACTTTCCATTACAGTGTTTAGGGATCTTTGGGAAAAGATTTTGTGGTTGTTTTGGAAAGATACATTATGCCTTGCCAGGTCTTTTGGAAAGAAAACAAGTTTTAAATCCTACAATCAGGATATCCCAATTTTTCAATAATTTCTTGGGCTTGTTTAAAAAAAAAAACTGTTCCCTGACATGTAAAAATTTATGAATGAAGGCAGCCTTGCAAATAACATAACTGTTTCATAATGAAGCCATTTCAGCATCAAGCACAGACCTAGTGTGTACTATAAAGTTTAATAGTAAGATTTCTATGTAGTGATGGGCTCTAATATATTAATCCTAATGCTCATATGCATTTAACTCAGATGCTAATAATTACTCCAAAGTAATGTGGTAACAATATAGAAAATTCTATTTCATTTCCATTTCATGGATAAAACACAGATTTTTCCAAACTTCTAAATATAACTGCCAGTTGGTTTGGAATTTAAAAGCCTGTTCCTAGATTCTTAGGCTCCCCCTCAATCCAGCTTCCCCTGGGAGGCCAGATCCTGGACAGGAGGCACCCGAGACAGGCACAGTTGGCTTGCCCACATCTTTTTACTTCCTCCCTCTTGTATCCCACTCCAGAAGAAGCAGGCTGCAATGTGGCTGCTGGCATTAGCAAAGAAGGCAGTTATCCTGACTCTGCCCACTCTTTATCTGGCTGCTTTCCTGTATTCCCTTGGTGTATGATACAAGGAACATTCCTTGTGTGGTGTGGAGGGTGTGGAGCATGTGGAGTGTGAGGAGCTTTCCTGTATTCCCTTTCATGATAAGAGATCTGGCCTTACTCACAGACTCAAGGTTATTATTTCCTCTGCATGGCAACAGTGTGCTCATGTGGAGACTCCTGCAGATGGATTGTTAGTGCTCTGTGTATATCTTTGAGCCTTAGATATGTTATACTTATGTGTATTTTCATTTCTTTTAATTAGAAAGAAGTGATGGCTCTCTGCAATATTTCCTGTATTCCTGTACTTCCTGTTTTCCTGTATTCCCTTGGTGTATGATACAAGGAACCTTCCGTGTGTGGTGTGGAGGGTGTGGAGCGTGTGGAGTGTGAAGAGCAGCCTGACCTTCTCGAGTGAGCAGCACAGTGCTTGGCCCTAACAGGCGCTCAGTGGACCTCTGCTGGCTTCAATGGAAGAGGACAGGGTCTAATTCTGAATAGCCTCTTTGTGTCACATTACAAAAGCGAAGCCTGTAAAATCAAGATTGAATGCAGTATGTGGAGGGAACATTTTACCAGAGGGAGAAAATTGGTTGTACTCAACATATTCAGGTAATCTCTCTAGCCCAGAGTGAGGATAATTTAGGTACAGCCTTGTGGAGAAGCTTAAAGATGTGTCCTCCCTACATTGGATGTATAGTTGGGCATACATGTTTAAGTGTACAGTTTCCTGGAGGTCCTGTATCACTTATCAAATTTTTCCTAAGGTTCTATGATCCAAAAAAGATTAAATAAAGATCAATGGACTAAGAGAAAAGGATATTCACAGAACCAATATAATCTTGGCCAGGTGGCTTTCAGATATTAGGTCTCACATTCTTCTAGTAAAGATGATATTCAGATACCTGAAGAGGTAGGGCTCAAATGCAGACCGTTACTATTTTCCTAAGAAACTACCTTAATAGATATCATCCTTTAGTAGTCAGGACAAAGCATTTTTCATCAAGGATAGCTCGGATAAATATTGTTCAAGCCTAACTGGTCATGGCCACAAAAAAGTTTAGTGTGGTAATCAAATGTAACTTACAACACAGAGAATTGCTACATATTTAATTATATTAGTATATTTAGCATAGACTATCATTATTATACCACATGATCTACAGGTATTAAAAGGAGAGTAAATATGCTACCTTTTTACAACTGAAACATATATTTTAGTTTGTCTTTTCTTTCTTTGTAAGAACATAGTGTTTTGAATAGTTTTACATGGTAAGATAAAGAGTTAATCTCTCTCTCTCTCTTGCACACAGAGATATACACTCTCAAAGGCTCTGGATGGGATGTCCTGTAGCACAGGCTCCACCCATTACTCCCCAGTTAGGTTCCCAGCTGCCTCTCATACCAGCTTCTCTACCCAATTGGTTCAAGGGCGGGAAGTTCTTTTTTTTTTTTTTTTTTTTAAGGGCAGGAAGTTCTTAACCTGAAGTCCCTGGTCAGAACTCAGAGTGCCTAAGAACTAACTGAAATTTAGCATCTTCTTTAATTGTGAAGGTAGGCAACAAAATGTGGAATGTTAGGACCTGTTTGCTTTTTGTAGAAACTGTCCCAAATATTTTCTCAATACATTACAATTGTTGGCACCTGCCTCAAAAATATAATTTACGACTTTGAAACTGTTTTTTAGACCTACTATGAGAGTACTTACTGTGTTAATTAAGAAACACATGATGACTATAGCACAACTTAGTATTTTAATGCCTTAATAATGGTCTTTTAACATATTTTGTTTTTCTTGTAATTCTATGTATTATAGCATTTAAAAATAATCTTCTGGGGATCCCTGGGTGGCTCAGCAGTTTAGTGTCTGCCTTCAGCCCAGGGCATGATTCTGGAGTCCCAGGATCAAGTCCCACATCAGGCTTCCTGCATGGAGCCTGCTTCTCTCTCTGCTTATGTCTCAGCCTCTCTTAGTCTGTGTCTCTCATGAATAAATGAATAAAATCTTTAAAAAAAAAATAAAAATAATCTTCTAAGAAGTGGTGTGTAAGTTTCACTAACAGCAAAAGGTGTCCTTGGCAAAGAAAGGTTAAGATGTCTGTCCTACATCAGCGGGCAAGTTTATTTTCACTCCAGGAGTCTCTACATGGCATGATATCACCATTGTCAGCCTTTAGGAAAGTGGGGTTATCCAGCTGCTAGTTAAGTTATGAAGAGGAAAGTAGGAAGTTGAGTTGAAAAACAGGGTTAGCACATGTGGGCCAGCTCACAGCAGGGGAGCCAGGGAGACAGAAAAGACACAGGGTGGTGGGCGTCTGCTGGCCTTTCAAGCAGGAAGATCTGACCAATAAAAAAGCTCCTTTGTTCTCCCAGCCTTTCCCACTAATCTGCCTGAAATTCATTCAGGAGGCAAAGGCTTTTGGCACACTGCAGTGACAAAAGAAGAAATCTAACCACTGAAATACATGGCCATGGAAGTAGGAAGATATGGGAGCACATTTCACTCTTCTAGAATGGTCAGGACAGGGGATCCCTGGGTGGCTCAGTGGTTTAGCGCCTCCCTTTGGCCCAGGGTGCGATCCTGGAGTCCCGGGATCGAGTCCCGCGTCAGGCTCCTGGCATAGAGCCTGCTTCTCCCTCCTCCTGTGTCTCTGCCTCTCTCTATGTCTATCATAAATAATAAATAAAAAATTAGAAAAAAAAAGAAAAAGAAAAAATAGAATGGTCAGGACAGGAGGCGTGGGGTTCAGACCACAGAAGTTCCTGGTGCTGGACAGAAGGGCAGGAAAGACTATCACAGGGGAAGAAGACACTGAAAGGGAAGGACTCTGACAAACTCTGAACTGCAGCTAAGAGCAGCTCTCTCTACGCTTTTGGCATGGGGTGAACAGGGTGGGAACATGGTTTCTCAAAAGGATTTAGCCAGTCGTGCTTGGCTTCATAAAAAAGGCTGCTTCCAGAAGCGTCCACACCAAATATCTATATTTATGGACAACTGGCTAGGGATTCTGGGCCAGTGAGGCTCGTTGTTTAAAGAAAAGTAGGTGCACATGCCATACCCACGGTCCATATGGGACTCTCCTTTAATCTCTGAAAAGTGTATTATCTCATGGTATGAATATCTTTCAAATATAATAAAAAATAACAAGAACAGAGTAGCAAAGAGTGATTATTCACAAAAGATAAAAAACACTACCCCCCACCCCCGAAAACCCAAAGAGGAGACATACCTTCTCTTGGCTCACAATTACCCTTGAATTAATTTATAAATTAAGTAGACCTCCACTCAACACGATGAAGATTTCATTTTGTAAACCTGATAAAATGATTCTAAGTTTCTTCTTGAAGAATAGCCAGGACATTTTTGGTAAAGAAGAGTAACTGGGGGTAGGGACAGGGCTGACTTGTTTTAATGGTTATTAAAATATTTTACAAACCACAGAATTAGAGGAATGAGCGATTTGCAAAGAATGTGCTCAATCCATTCATCCCCAGCATCTGTTGCACACTTGCCTGTGTCAGAGAGGGGCAGGATGGTCGGTTTCCTCTCAGGGGGACTATGACAATTAAAGTAGGAAAAGGGAAGAGTATGGTGACAGTAGCACAAGACAGGGGAACTGCTATGGGGGGAGGGCAGGGACACTCCCTGAGGGAGCACTAGTTAAGAGGAGGCCAGAAGGATGGGGAGGAATGAGCTGTGTCAAGGCCAAGTAGTGGAAGTCCTTCCAAGGAGGAGAGGGAACAGCCTGTGGCAAGTTAAAGAACTGGAAGAAGACTGGCTCAGTTTGGCTGGAGTGTAGAGTACAGGTGTTGGATGTAGGAGTGCACAAGGAGAAATAGATCAGAAGTAGAACAGACTCTAAAAGCATGAATGAATCTGAAGAATCCAATGATGATAAACCAGTAGAAAAAGCTCAATTAGTCTACAAATGGCATTGGGACAACTCATTAGCTTCTGAAAGGGAAATGATGAATGACTCCATCACCACCTCCCTCCTCGCTTCCACTAAAGTAAGTTCCCATGGCCGAACTTCACCGGGGGGCAGGCTGAGTGCAGAAACTTGGGGGGTGCTCTGGCAAAGGACAGAAGGCAAGGAAGGGAGTCAGTCAGAGACAATGAAGTGCACTTTCGGATGGGCAGAAGACAACCGGAAGACAGAGATGGAGGATCAGGAGGGTCTGACTGCCAATTCTTGTGACCTTCCTAAGCACAAGAAATGGATGTTGTGCATCTGGTGCAGGGCAGAGACTAAGCTGTAAGAGCCTGTCAGTGTCACCATGAGGAGCATGAGCTCAGAGCCACCTGCCTGGGTTTAAACCCCAGCTCTGACGCTTACCACTGGGAGACCCACCTTGTTTTATCAGGAGGGTGCAGTGAGTTAGTGACTGGCAAGGGCTTAGCCCATGGCCTGGCACACGTAGCTGTTTGCAATCAGGATTACTGGGGAAAGAGAACCATGGGATTTTATGATATCACTAGTGCTGCCAAACAGGGAGGTTCTTAAACTTGACATTAGCATCACCTGGAGGGCTTTGGCCCACCCCTATGGTGTCTGAGGGAGCCCAAGAATTTGCAGGTCTAATATGTTCCCAGGTGACGTGGATGCTGCTGGTCTGGGGATCATACTGTGAGGAGTACGGCCTTTCAAAACCCGGTTTCAACACAAAGACAAGAGCAGTGGCCAGAATGCAAGGGTCTTAAGCACGAAGCCAGCAAGGGTGTATTACCCTTTCAGAGGGTCTTTTTGGAAAGGTTTTTGAAGTCGCCAATAAATACCACCCTTCCAGCCTGTTCTGCTAGACCCACTGCTAGACATAAGGCAAGAGTTGGTAGGTGGAGGCCAAGCAACTGGTGACTGGCTCAGGCAAGTGGCCACCCAGATATCAAAATCTGGGTGCAGGCAGAGTTGCCCACATGGTCATGGACAGAAGCACCCTGGGGTGCCTCCCTTGCAGGGGGAGAGCCAGCTCTGGAAGAAGAGCCCAGGATAAATGTCCCTGTTGGCACGGCTGCTCTTATTCTCCTGCCAAAGAGAGGGGAGAGGGACAGGGAAGGGGGGGCCAATGTCACTGTGGCAGCAGGACACAGCAGGAGCAAGAAAAGAACATTTCTCTCCAAGAGCGTTGTGGTCAAAAGAATAGAGCTTGAGGCTGAGCACTGGGAGTAGATGTCCTTCCACCGAGACCTGAGCATGTTTATACATAGCAGAGTGGGAAGCAGTAGAGACTATAAACTTGAAACAGAACAGAGAATAGCAAACCTGCGGTCCTACGAGGCTGCAGGAGATGGATTCCAACCTTTCACAGGAGGGGTGCTATAAGAACATGCTCAGTGACAAGCAGGTAAGTACAAGTATGGTGGAAGTCACAAAGGGTGAGCTGAGCAGATGGAAAGACCATTGTGTATGGAGAGGGAACACTACCATTCTGGAAAGGACAGCCAGAGCACGGTGACTGCAGCAGGTTTTTGGGAATGTCTTGCCATGCAAGGAGAACTAAGGCAGATCAAGGTGGGAAGAGAATGAAGTAAGGGAGGCCATTAAAAAAATGACTGCCTGAACCTACGGGACAATATTCGGTGGTGGGTGCCTGGGTGGCTCAGTTGGTTGAGTGCCTGACTCTTGATTTCAGCTCAGGTCATTATCTCAGGGTTGTGAGATTGAGCCCTGCATTGGGCTCTGCGCTGGGCGTGGAGCTTGCTTGAGATGGTCTCTCCCCCTCTGCCTCTCCCCTCACGCTCTCTTTCTCTCAAAAAAAAAAAAAAGAAAAAAAAAAAGAGGGGGACGCCTGAGTGGCTCAGTGGTTGAGCATCTGCCTTTGGCTCAGGTTGTGATCCCGGGGTCCTAGAATCAAGTCCTGCATCAGGGTTTTTGCATGGAGTCTGCTTCTCTCTCTGTTTCTGCCTCTCTCTGTGTCTCTCATGAATAAATACATAAAATTAAAAAAAAAAAAAAAAAACACCTCAGTGGTACTTGTGGAATGGCAGCTGAAGATTCACGGGTGCTCTAGAGCTACACTGACCAGTTCTGTAGCCACCAGCCACCCGTGGCTACTGCACTAAAATTCACTACAGTTATAGAAGATGAACATTACACTTCCTTGGTCACACTGGTGGCCACACGTGATTACTAGCCAGTGTACCAGACAGTGTGGATTTAGAACAGTTCCATCATTGCAGAGTTCTACCCCCCAGTGCTCCTCTGAGAAAGAAGCATTTGGCCCTGAATTGACAGGTGAGGGGAGAGGGAAGTTTTCATAATTAAGCAGGATTTGTCTTTGATCTGGCTTAGCATAGTATGGGATATTAACAATTAAAATCCTTACCAAAAAATAAAAACAACCCAAGGTAGTAGGTAAATTTTAACGGCACAGATGTCTTGATATTGCATTTCATGGAAATTCAGACAAATTTAATTCTTACATTTTTCAATGCTCTCTGAAGAATTTTCTTAAATGAACTTTTGAATTGTTCCATATCAAAAAGGTCAATGTCTTCACCTGTCAAAGTGAAAAGAAAAAGAAAGACAAATCAAGGGAGTACAGTGTTCTAGAAATACATTTGCAGACTCTGAAGGTAAGCATTCTGTGTAACCTCGAAGAGCTACAATGATCAAATCAGAACAAAGCTGTCGGGTACCTCAGACACAGCATCACCAAATATATTTTTCATTTTTCCCACAAAAGAGTAATTTTGAAATTACTCATTTTGAAAGAAGAGACATTTAAGAGGAACATATTGCTATTCATTTTTAAATTGCCAAAATATAAAATCTAAGTGTTCAGTTTAAAATGGAAAACACTGAAGTCCCTGGCTGGCTCAGTGAGAAAAGCATGTGACTCTTGATCTCAGCATTTTGAGTTCAAGCCCCATGGTGGGCGCAAAGATTACTTAAAAAAAAATTTAAAGATTTTATTTGTTTATTTGAGAGAGTAAGCAAACAAGAGAAAAGGAGCAGGGGAGAGAGGCAAAAGGAGAGGGAGAAGCAGACTCTCCACTGAGCAGGAAGCCTGACACGGGGCTTGAACTCAGGACCCTGGGATCATGATCTGAGCTGAATGAAGGCAGATGCTTAACTAACTGAGCCACCTAGGTGCCACAATTTTTTTGAAAATGGGAAACATTACCTGGTCCTTTACTCATCTGAAAAACATCCCAAACTTTCCGGTGCCGATGAAATTGAGTATCTGAGAGAGGAAGGAAGAGCTTAATCCTGTTATATCCTAGAACTCTTAAGTAATGTGCTTATAAATACATATCTCAAATATGTATTTAACATAACATGACACCAGAGAAATTAGGTCAGACACATTTTTGTTCAAAATATACCTTTTATATGGATTAAATTTTCTCCCCCCAACTATCATCTCACCCAGGCTATTTTCCTCCCTTGCTTAGATGCTCCAACAGACTCCTATAGGTTCTCTCCCATCCTCCCCAGTCTCTGTCTCTGCACTGTAACCAGTGAGCTCTGAAAAAACAAGAACCTAATTCTTTCTTGCTCATAAGGCTTTGCATTATTCTTAGTATAAAGACTGAAATCCTCCAAGTGGCCTCTAAGGCTCTGTATCATCCGCCTATCCATGCCTCATTTGATTTGACACCTCCTGTATCCCCGAGTTCCCATTTTTAACCTCTCCACTCCTCTACTTCATCCTCCTGCTCCAAGACTTCCAGCACTGTGCCCTTTGCTCTTCTGTTCCTTAATCTCCCATCTTCCCTTTGCCTAGTTAATGCCACCCATCCTTTGGCTCTCAGCTCATGTCCTCAACGAAGTCTTCCCTAAACCCTCCGCGTGGCAGATCCCACTCTGCTCACACAGAGCCCCTCTATGTTATCCTTCATAGCATCTGCTATAGCCTGCAAAAAGGCATTTGTGTGATTAAGCAACCTGCCTCCTCCATAAGACTATGACCTCGTAAGAATGAACCAACCTGTTTGACCCACCAGCACCTAGCATACAGCCTGCCACTAAGTAGTGCTTAATGAACATCTGAACAAACATGTGAGAAATGGGAACTACGTGGATCCACCATTTATAGTCTCGATGTAATCCAATCGCTGAAAATTAGACAGACTTGACCAGAGGTTGATGTGTAAATGAATTCAGCTATTTCATAGTTGGAGCAGAATATAAAGCTAATATTTGTTATGCACCAGGTCATAAAAGGAGTTAATATAAGTTGATAATAATTAATAAATACCAGGCTATGTTCTAAGAACTTGACAAGGACTCTTTATTTTATCCTCATCATAACCTTATGCAATGTTATCGTTATGATGTAGGTCTGTCAAATGATAATAGTAAGGCATAGAAATTCTTCCTCTCTCATAGATTTACTCATTTATTGATCCCATTTACTATCATCTCTGTTATGCTCCCAATGGCCTCCCCCAGGACTCACAGGAAACAATGACAGAGCCATGAACCGAACCCAAAAAATCTGGCCTACGCTCTGTTGCCTCTTGACGAGGAGAGTAGACATCTTAAAAAAGTAGAAAAGAAAACTAGGACACAAAGGAAAAGATCCAAAGACGAGGAAGGAGAGGGGAGGTAAAAAGCTACATTGTAATAAGAACATTGTCAGAAATATATTTTCAAATTCTACTAATAACAAACCCTAACACAGTATCTACTATGTGCTTCCTATAGCCAGTGACCCTGCTAAGAGCTTTCCAAGAATCTGATTTAACCCTCCAAGCCACCCTGTGAAGTAGGTGCTACTGTTTTACTCCATTTTACTTAGGAGGAGTCTAGGCTTAGCAAGGTAATGTGACTTCTCAGCCAAGTCACGACTGGTACATGACAGAAGAGGGATGGAAACCAGGTCCACCTGACGGAAGAATCTGAGCCCTTACATACAAAATGGCCTCTCTGATGAAATGGGACTGGGAAGTGTAAATACAAAGCACCGACACTCACAAACGATGTCTAAAAGGGCTGCATCATGGACACTTGCACGCTTCTTCTGAAAGAGAAGATAAAATATTTAGTGGTGATAGTTTGGTTCTGCTCCACTTACAGTACATTTGAGGGTTGCTCAGAGCAACTGTGTCCAGTTTATGCTCTCCTGACAAGTGTCTCGGTTCAAGCACTCCCCACTCTTCCCGCAGTCTACTTCTTATTCATCACTTTCAGGCTCTTGTTTTGTTTTTAAATCAGCTCTATCCTTCTCAACTTTCTCTACATCGGGGTCTCCCAAGAGGGCACAACTGACATTTATTAGTTGGATAATTCTTTGTGTAGAGGGCTGTCCTAGGATGTTAAGGAACATTCTGGCTTCTACTCACTACAAGCCAGTGGCATTCCCATAGCTCTGACAACCAGAAATGTCTCCAGACACTGTGTCCTCTGGGAGGTAAAACTGTCCTAGTTGAGAATCACTGTCCTATACATTTACATACGTGTATATTATATAGTGTTTTTCAATGTTGTACATAAAGATCTAGTTTATCCTTTTCAATCGTTGAAGAATATTTTGTTATGTGGATGTATCATTATTTATCTATTCTCCTAGAATAGCTGTCTCCAACTTTTTTTTTCAACTTTTTGTTTTTTTAATCAAGGCTACTTAACATTTCTATTTATATATATATATATATATATATATACATATATATATATTTACATGTTCATACCTAAGTATATAAATGTTTACCAATTATAATACTTATATGTATATACATATATACACCTTGTTTTTTATTAATTTTCCTTTTTTTAAAAAAATATTTTATTTATTTATTCATGAGAGACACAGAGAGAGAGGCAGAGACACAGGCAGGGGGAGAAGGAGGCTCCCTGTGTGGAGCCCAATCCCAGGACCCCAGGATCACGACTAGAGCCAAAGGCAGATGCTCAACCACTGAGCCACCCAGGTGCCCCATTAATTTTTCCACAAAAATTTCCCACAGTGGAATTGTTGAATCATAACGTGTATTTATTTAAGAGTGATTGAGGGAAGAATGTACAGGGATATGAAAGTTCTTTGTACTACACCTGCAACTTTTCTGAAAATCTGATATCTTTTTAAAACAAAAAGTAATAGATTCACATGAAAGAGGTCTTTTTTCCATACAACTTTAGTTTGATTTGTCAACATATAGCATAATACCCAGTGCTCATCCCGTCAAGTGCCCCCCTCAGTGCCCGTCACCCAGTCACCCAATAAAATGTTTAAGAAAAAAAAGGAAGAAAGAAAAAACCAAAGGGGTGGTGTGATGTGTAAGTTTCATCATTTTGAACACTGTTACCTCGCAGAGCAGAACCAAGTCCTGAACAAGAGATTCCTTTCTCTGCTGGAAGTTTACATTTTGTAGTTGCTTTTCAGACAAGAAATCCCAGGCTTTGAGGATTGTCATCATTTCAGTCATTGGGATTTTCAAGATAGTCCTCTTGAAAAACTCGGCCACAGTTTCATCCATCTCTTTGGCACTTTAATAAAAATAAAAACAGCACAATAAAGTATTAACCAAATATAAAAGTTTGACTTAACTGGGGGCACCTGGGTGGCTCAGTGGTTGAGCATCTGCCTTGGGCTCAGGCTGTGATCCTGGGCTCCTGGGATTGAGTCCCGCATCAGGCTCCCTGCAGGAAGCCTGCTTCTCCCTCTGCCTGTGTCTCTGCCTCTCTCTCTGTGTCTCTTATGAATAAATAAAATCTTTAAAAAATAAAAAAGTTTAACTGAACTAAATTTTTCAGCATGTTTTTAGCCAGGATTTTGATTTGTAGGTCAAACACCCAAATGTTTATCTTCTTTTTAGGCACTCTGCAAAGTGTTTTTCAACGGGGGGATTTATTTATTTTCTCCTTAAGCTGTATATTTAAATATACTTTGGAGGTTTTAAAAATTAGTGCTCTCTTCTCCTTGACTGGCTAGAGTATTTTGATCTTTTATGGTAATAATATGTAAATCATTCATTCATTTACTGATTCATGTAACACAGTTTGAGCACCTGTGTGTGCCAGGTACTTCTATAGGCACGGGGGGATAGTTCCATCTTTAACTGTAAAGACAAAAGTCCCTGCTGGTATGGAGAATCCATTCTAGTGGGGAGAGAGAGGCAACAGGAAAATCATAAAATGTGTTAAAAGTGGTAAATGCTGGGACGACTGGGTGGCTCAGCGGTTGAGCGTCTGCCTTCGGTCAGGTCGTGATCCTGAAGTCCCAGGGTCAAGTCCCTGCATGGAGCCTGCTTCTCCCTCTGCCTGTCTTCTGCCTCTCTCTCTGTGTGTCTCTCATGAATAAGTAAATAAAATCTTAAAAAAAAAAAAAAAGTGGTAAATGCTGCAGGGAGAATGAACAGTGCTAGGAAATGATCAGTAGTTAAAATAGAGCAGGCTGGCGATGAGGTGGCAGTGGAGCAAGCAGGCCTTGTAGAGAAGGGGACATTTGAGCCAAACAAGGGGACTGAGTGAGCCACATGGCTAGGTGGTGGAAGAACTTGCTAGACAGAAAGAACAGCAAGTGCAAAAGCCCCAGGGCTTTCAAGGAACAGGGCGAAGGATGCCTCCAGTAAGGCCGGAGTGAGTGAAGAGAGAGAGTGAAGAGAGAAGAGAGAGAGTGAAGAGAGAGAGCAATAAGGTGAGAGAACATGGAGGCCCAGGGATCACCGCAAGGATCATGGCTTCTACTCTGACAAACTGGGGACTGGAAGATTTTTGAGGAGAGGTGGGATCGGTCTGGCTACTGTGCTGGGGGCGAGGGTGGAAGCAGGAGGCCAGCCAGGAGGCTGCTAAAAGGCAAGTAAGAGATGAAGGTGGAGAGAAGCAGAGGTGGCAGGAAGAGGTCAGACTCTGGATATGCTCTTAAGGGAGAGCCCACAGGAGTTCCTGATGGACTAGATGTGGGAAACAAGAGAGAGGAGTCAGAGGTGATAACAATGTCTGTAGCAGGCAGCTGGAGGAACGGAGCTATTACCTGAATTAGGGAAGACTAGAAGTGTGGGCAAAAGAAAGCTCAAGAATTCTGTTTTGAACATGTACATTTTGAGATTAATTGTTCAACTCCAAGAGGAGATACTGGAATAACCTGTGGGATGTATTGGTCTAGAGGACACAGTAAGAGATGGAGGTAAAGAGGATGGTAGTCTCTTTCTCCTTTAAGATGTCACCAATTAACATAGTGCTGCTCTCTCACTTTTCCTGCCCGGTGCCTGAAGGGGAGATTCTTTTAACTGTCCAGCAAGTCTTGAGCCCCAAATCTGGTTTGGCTCCCTCAGCAATTGACAAGGGCAATGATCTTCATGAGCATCGCTCAGTGGCTGTCTCACAGCTGTGGCCCTGGGGAGGGGGTTTCTGAGCCCTTTTATTATTTTCCTTGGGGCAGAAGCTGTGGGCCAAGGGTGACAGCTGCTCTTAACTCTGCTACTTCATTTGGAGACCCTGATGCGCATCTCCCTCCCCCACCCCGGGGCCCCTTTTAAAATATGGCACATAAAAAGTAAGCAAGTGTGATTTCTAAAACAAGATTAAGGATAGATGCAGAATTTAAATTTAAATTCTCTGCCTCTCTTGCAATACAAGAAAAGAGCACACGGACTTCAGTGTCTATGTTCAAGATGCAGAAATCAGCCTGTCAATCTCCTTTGCTTCCACCATGCCTACGAGATTTGCGGGGACACAGAGAGACGTGCCCCTCTACAAGAATCCAGGCTGTGATTTACTCCTACCATTTGAGTGTTTGTTGAACACTGTACAAAATCTACACAAAACACCATTGCCAACTTCCAAAAAAAGATACTGATAGTCAACAGGATTTTAAGAAGATAGTGAAAACAGCAGTTAAAGCAAAAATAAAGCGAATTATTAGGAGTGGTTTAGAAAAACAACTGAATTAAGAACGTGAGAACGGAATCAAGATCATGAGAACTGAGCCTGACTTGTTTTCTTATCCAGATACAGGACCAACCTCCCTCAAGGTCAACACTAAAATCCTCACCATGGTCTACAAGACCCTGTGTTTGCTTCTTGCCTCCCTCCCCATCACCTACCCCTCTCTCCCTGGCTTTCTGAGCTCCAGCGATATTCACCCTGAGTTCCTCTAGTACGAATTGTACCTTCAGTTACCCCTGCCTAGAAGGTTCTTCTTGCACCTGTTCACGTGGGGCTCTTGCAATGGAGAGCTAAGCTATCTCAGCTTGGAAAGCTTCTAGTCTGACTTATTCTGACCACCCATTCTAAGGGTATCTCCCCCACCTTGTAGTGCATATGGTCTTTAATTATCTTGCTTTAACTTACTGATTACTGTATTGCTTTACCATATTGGGAACTATGCTTTCTTCATGGCTAGTCTCTAACTGATCAATGCACACGAAAGGAAATGTTAGATACTCTCTGTAAGCAGTGTGCTGAGGAGATAAAATAACCTGGAAAAAAAATCAGGGTCCAACAGTCAGTGATACATCAAACCAACGTCTCCCATCAAAAACACTGGATTTGGGGGTAAGCTTGTAAAACTGCAGATTCCCGGGCCCCGCTGATCTGAACTAGAAGGTGGGCGGCATCGAGCGGGGCGTGAGACCTTGCATTTTTTTTTGGCCTGATTCTCTAGAATCCCTCGGAAGGCTCCATTCTGGGTAGAGTTTGCAAAACGCCTTTCTATAGACTTCTGGTAGATTCTATGGACTTCAATCTCACCCATAAGGTTGATAAACCCCTGAGTAAACGCTCCTGGTTCCCCGTGACTAATTTCTTTTTAATCCTAGCTCTAGGCACAGGGCCTGGCATACAGCAGGTGCTCAAGTCACTGGTTCAATGAATGCAGGACAAAAAAAAAGAGCCCTTTTAGGTGAACTTTTGTGTAGATTTACGTGGAGGAGCTGCCATCGGAGTAGAAGGAAAAACACAAGAGGCCCACGGATGGAAAAAAAAACCGGAAGCCAAGCCTGACTTAAAAGAAAAAAAAAAAAAAATCGAAACACCGAACTCCGCGCGCAGCCACAACCCTCGGAGAGCAGAGGCGGGTCAGGTAACGCCCCGCGGGAGCTCCCGAGCTGACGCACATCCGGGTAAGGCCCCGCCCCACTGTGGGCGGACGTGACGTCACGGCCGGGCGTCACTGCCCTCTGTCGTCCCAGCCGCAGCCGTGGTTCCCCACCTCCCCCGAGGCCAAGCGCCAATCCAGCACCTTGGGACGTGTGGTAGTCGCGGAGAAGTCGCCCCGCAGGCCCGGGGTGTGGCTTCCTCTGGGCTCCCGCCGCACTCAAGGGCCCGGTCCCACGCCGCGCGCGGGTCTCCTGCAGTCCGTCATCGCCCGCAGTGTCTCCGCAGCCGTTCCCGCCCGCTGCGCCTTCGAAGCCACCAATTGCAGTTCCCGCCGTCCCCCAGCCCCGCCTCCCGGAGCTCCCCGTTTGGACTGTACCCTGGGCACGGGGGGCCGCGTCGGGGAGCGGCCGAAGTGAACCTCGCCGCGTGCCCGCATCACGCCTGCCAGCGGCGAACACTAGCTCAGCGCGGCCGGCCGCGGCCCCCAGCCCCGGCTGGTTGGTTCGGCGAGTCGCCCCAAGGCTTCGCGGCGCCTCCGTGCGCCCCCGCCCTCCTCCGCAGCGCCGGGAAATGGGCCGGGCCGGGCCGGGCCGGGCGCGCATGCGCCGCAGTCGCCGCGAGCCGCCGGGGCCGCTGGAGCCCCGCGGGGTCAGGCGTGGAGGGCGCGGGAGCCGTCGCCGCCCGGAGCTGCCCCGCCCCCGGCGTCCCGGGGGCCGGCCTTTGGATGGGGAGGCCTCGCTGGTGACGGTGGCTTCAGCCGGCCCGGTGTGGCCGCAAGGCGGGTGAGTCTGGGCAGGCCGGCCGCGCCGAGGAGCCCCCAGGGGGCCCCCGGTCCCGTCTCCTGCCGCGCTCGAGGTTCCCCGCGCCGGGCCTTGGCCGCGCGGTCGCTGGAGGCGCGCCCCGGGCTCTCGGCCCGCGGGCACCGGCCGAGGACGCGCCGGGGGTGGGGAGTAGGGAGCGTGCTGGGCGCAGGCCTGGGGATGTGGGTGGGCCCCTCCCTTCCTCCAGCTTCCGCTTCCACTTCCACGCCTGTGAAATGGGTATAACCCGCCGTCTCGTTGGTGAGAAAGGGAGGCCCTTCCCAGTGTTCGGTGCGGTGAGCGCGCAGAGAATTGTACGGTGATTCTTGTCGTCGTCTTGGGAGTCTTCGGGCGCATCTCAGCTGCGGTGAAAGTTGCCACCAGTCCGTGTTGCAGAGTGGGAATCCGGGGAGATCCTCAGCAGTGCAGTTTTTTTTTTTTTTTAAGATTTTATTTATCCATTCATCAGAGAGACACACACACAGAGAGAAGCAGGCTCCCTGCGGGGATCCTGATGTGGGACTCGATCCCCGCACCCCGGGACCACGACCTGAGTCCTAGGCAATCGCTCAACCACTGAGCCACCCAGGTGCCCCAACAGTACACTTTTTTCAAGGAGAGGAAACATTGAGGTGCCTTTTACTGGGTTTAAAAATTACCGTGCTTGTAGGTGCACAATAGATGCTTTATGAAGACTTTTTTTTTTTTTTTTTCTTTAGATGAAGAATCTTAAGTAAATCCGAGTTCTGGAATCCTTCAGTTAAAATCTTAAATGCATAAGAAGTTTGTGCTGGCAAACTTCTGTTGTGACACGCCTTTATCTCTTTTCCTATACGTATAGGTTTCTGCACTGACTTATTTTAAATGATCTTCATTTTCAGCCTTAAAAAAAAAATGTTGGGACGCCTGGGTGGCTCAGCGGTTGAGCATCTCCCTTTGGCTCAGGTTGTGACCCCGGGGTCCTGGGATCGAGTCCCGCATCGGGCTCCCTGCATGGAGCCTGCTTCTCCCTCTGCCTGTGTCTCTGCCTCTCTGTCTCTGTCTCTGTCTCTCTCATGAATAAATAAATAAATCTTTGAAAAAGAAAAAAAAAAAACTATGTTGAGGTGTGAACCAATTCTCAGATCTGTTGTAATCCTAAATTCAGCATTTGGCAAACATTTATTGGGCGTTTACTATGTGCATTTACAAGAATATTCCCTCACTGTGTATTCTTTGGGTTCTATGGGCTGATTTTTTTTTTTCCCCCTCCCAAGTTCAAATGATTTGACAGATGCCCAGCATCTGCTGAGTACCGATAAATGTTCAGGGACAGCTACAGCTTGTCCCATTTCTTAAGAAACTGTGTGGTGGAACTACAAGTCCTTTTCCCCAGGCAGCCTAGGGATTATTCTCAGTAGTGGTGGGCAAGGTCTGTATTTGGGAGCAAGAGTCACTTAGTAGCATATGTTTAGATTTGATCACTTTGTAACTGCAAAGGAAAGGGTAGGGTGGGTAATACCCTGCTGTATCTGGTACCTCTGGGGACTATGGGGCATAGTTTGAAATAGTTACAGAAATGCTAATTTAATTCCATTGCTTTCTGAAAAGTAGACTTTAAAAAGGATGTGTTTTGGAAAGCATTAAGTTTACAGTTCTTGCTGGAGAACAGCTTCTTCAAACTTGGAACAAGAGACTTTCCTGAACTTGCTTTTTTGGTTGTTCTAAAATGATGCTTGAAATTGCAACTATAGTATAAATTTCTGGTGCAGCCACCAACAACAAAATATTTCTAAAGAAAATCCAAGTGACATTAAAATCAAGGGTTTCCTCCTTGTGACTCTAGATTTGCTGAAGTGTTACTGGAATGCTTACTCATTTTGCTTTACTACAGTTATGGTATTGGTTACTCTTGGTTTATTTTCTAAAATTGTGCCACCTGGTGGTTGAAATCTATCATGGAATATTCATTATGAAAATTTTACCTCAGTCTTGGTAGAATAAGGCGAAGAAGTGACCTGAGTAAGACTATTATTTTTATGTCTTTAGTGAGAGTATCATACCGCTTCTGTACTCCCAGCCTACCCCCAAGTAAAAGTTAAAGTTGCTTTGCAGGGGCCTGTCACCTAGTTATCAAAACATCCAGTTGTCACAGCTGAACATTTCTAAGAGTTAGTGGCTGTTTTGGTATTAATGTGTGCACACTTGAAGCAGTGAGTGGAGTTGAGGTGGAAAGGGAAGCATTGTAACTGTGACAAGTTAACCCTTCTGATGTTTTCTAGATGCCAATGCACAGGTGGGACTGAAGTTTTGTGTTTAAATGATAACAGTTTGAATGGAATTTATTTATTTATTATTTATTTGTTCCTCTTTCTCACTGTGAACATCCATGCATGAAGTCTTAACACAGATGAATGTTCCCTTCAGCTTTGTTCAACAGTGTGGCTGATGTTCAGAATTATTTTGGCCCTACCCTTTTGAAATTCTTTCATGTGTTCTTAGTGGTAACAAGTCAAGTCCATGGACAGAATTTTAGTTTTGGAAATAGGTTAAAATCATTTAATTGTGGATTTAGATTTGAGAAGAAACTTAAGGATGCAGTGCAAGAATACAGTGTGGCATCCTCATTGATGTAGCCAGTCTCCTTGGGGTATGTGAGGACAGATAACCGAGAACTTCCCAGAGCAGCCAGTTTCCTTGTTGGACAGCTCCAGGAAGAGGACTTCTGCCTTTGTTAGCATCCACCCTTTGGTTTCCAGTCCTGTTCTGGAAAGCACCTTGGAAACACCACTGTAAATTTTAGTTCACCCTTTCCCATCCAGTGACAGAGCATTTCAGATATACAAACACTACTTTACATGTGTCACAGTCACTGCTCACTATTTCAGATGCTTCCACGTATGTTATTTTAAACCTCATGACCACCCAGAGATACAGGTCAAGAGCTAATTGCAATTTACAGAAGAAGAGACTTAGGTCTCAGAGTAAGTAACCAAAGTGTTAGAACTTATGGACAGATAAATCCGTAACTTTTTATTTCAAATCCATTGATTGTCCTACTGAACCAGATTGTTTCTCTTACTGTCTCCTCTGATGTGGACTTCCCTATATTGGTGAATATTCCCAGTTTCATTAATGGCTTCCTGTTTAAACCTAGAGTCAAAGCCATGTTTATCCTGAGCACTGTCTCCAGATACTCACATTGTCAGTATTTTGGACTTTGCTGATCAGGACAAATGTAGTACTGTTCTTTTTCTTGAGGGAGACAAGCCCTCTATTTCTAATAATATAGGATTATTACATTATCACATTTTTGGAAGGTAGGCCTAGAATTAGTGTCTGTTGAACTTGTAGCCAGCCAGAGGCTCTTTGGGAAATAGTTTTTTCTATCTGTATTTATTTCATCCACAAACTGCTGGGAAGGCATGCCTTTCCTATTTTGAACATTGGAATAATCTGTCCTGGTGAGAAATTGCATTGGGTAGTAACTGTGCCACTTACTATGTGACTTGAGGCTCAGTTTTACTCTGAAAATATGAGTAATGCATATTTGAACTACAAAAAGTCATTCTTATGGTTTCACTGAATTTATGAAGTTACCTACTCCCTACAGTTATTGGAAGGATTGTAAGACTTGTGCCTAGTGTGTGGTAAGTGTTCAACAAATTATTTTCTACACTAATAATGTAGATATATTCTTACGGCTTTGATGGAATCTTCAAAGTAAGAATATGGAATATACATTTAGTTTTCTTCAGTTCATAAGTTACTTTTGAGTTATAATAATGCTGATTAGAATTCAGGCTTTTTAAAGATGACTGCTGGGCGATACCAGCACTCACACCAGTGTGTCCTAAGAACAATGCCATTGTTTTATAGCTGTGCTTTGTGAATTGCGAAAGTCTCGCAGAACACCAACTGTTAATGAAGCCAGACAACACTGGGCGCAGAAGAGGGTATCTCAGTAAAAAGAAGGTGGAGGAAAGAGGGAGAAGACTGGTAAAGCAAGGAATTTGTTAGATAAGGGATTTGGTCACTGTTTAGAAGTGTAGGGTAAGTAGTAGCTTAGCTTTTTACCAAGAAGACTAGGAAAAGGAAACTATGAAACTATTTTCTCACTGGACATAGTTACCTAGGATGAGTAAGTAGAAGGGAAGACATCTCATTGGTACCCTGGCTGGGTCTATAGTAGCATAAACTTTTGTAATGGGGGGAGGAAAAATATACATTATGATATGTATGCATTGATACTCGTGTAAAATGTGCATGTATTTATCTCAGCAGCCAAGTGTCTTCTAAACTCTTTGCCAACCAAAGAGATCATTTCACTACATTGTAAGCTTGTTTCTGAACTGTAAAAGCACTCATCTGAGGGCTGATTGATAGAAATATGCAAACATTTTTGTCAAATATATTTACAAAATAAGACATTTTCTAGGTGGCTAAGGCAGTATACATCTTCTTTCAGAAAAAAGTGAGGCAGAAATCAGACAACCAGGTAACTAATAGGTTTAGATGCATAATATTGGTTATAATATTAGATGATCTAAATTGTTAGACTATGTGAAGTCTCATTTTTCTGTTGTAAAAAGATTATTTCATTAAAGGTTTTGTAGTCAGTAGCAGGCAAACCAACTTGAACTTGGCTGCATTCTAGTTTCCATTTTAAACCCTTTGCTGGCCACAATGGCCTGATATGTGATCTTCAGCTGTGCTATGCTGTGTGTGCGTGCACACTTAGTAGTCACTCAGTGGAACAGTGATCTACTAATGTATTTTTATAAACTGAGTTTTGCAGTAGTAGGAATACTATAATTCTCTGGAATTATTTATTTAGATATTTTTGAGGATTTTACTTGTGAGTGGAAGGTAGATAGGCAGTTTGAATTTCTTGAACTTTTTGATATTAACTCTATTAAGGTACAATTTACATATCATAAATTTACCCATTTTATGTAAGTGAACTTGATAATTTTAGTGAACTGCAATTGTGCAACCATTACCACAATCCTATTTTTTAAAATGTGTTTATTATGTAAAAATATTCCTTTGTGCCCAATGGCAAATAATCCTCACTTTCACTTTCAGGCCCATCAGCCTTTTTTCTCTTCAGTTTTGCTTTTTCTACACATTGCACATAAATGGAGTCATGCTGTATAGTCTTGAATCAGGCTTCTTTCATTTAGCTTAGTGCTTTTGAGCTTCATCTGTGTTGATATCTGTATCAGTGCATTCCTGTTGATTGCCAAATAGTATTTCATTGTCTAGATATACCACATTGGTGTATCCAGTTACCAGGTTATTGGGTATTTGGATTGTTTCCGGTATTGGCTATAATGAATAATACTGTGAACATTCACATACATGCCTTTGTGTGCATATGTGTTTTCATTTCTTTTGGATAGATTCTTAGGAGTTGCAGTTTCATGTTCTGGGTCATTTGGTAAGTTTCTGTTTAACTCCTTAAGACACTGCCAGAATTGTTTCCCTAAGTATGTACTATTCTACTAGAAATGCGTGAGGTCTGTTTGCTCTGCATCCTAATCAATGCTTGTTATTGTCTGACTTTTTGATTATAGCTATTTGGGAGGATGTGTAGTGGTATCTCATTGTGATTTTAGTTTGCATTTCCCTGCGACTAATGGTGTTTAGCAGTTTTTGTGTGCTTAATTAACCATTCCTGTATCATCTTCTGTGAAGTATTCATTCAAATTTTTTGCCAATTTTTTGGGTCCATTTTAAATGTTGGGTTCTTTGTAAGCATTCAACAAATCCTCTTTCATATATGATTAGCAAATATTTTCTCCTAGCCTGTAGCTTGTAGGATATTTATTTTTTAGAGCAGTTTTAGATTCACAGCAAAACTGAATAGAACGTATAGAGAGATCTCATTTGCCCCCCTGCCCCACACATGTACAGCCTGCCCCACTATCAGCATCCCCCACCAGAGTTGTATGTTTTGACAATTGATGAACCCGCATTAACATGTTGTTATCACCCAAAGCGTGGCTTGTTTTTTTCTTTTTTCTTTTCTTTTCTTTTAATTATATACATTATGAGATGCTCACCATGATAAGTGTATGAACAATATTATTGACTTCATTCCCTTTAGCTGTATTTTACATCCCTGTGTCTTTTTATTTTAATGGTGTATTTTTTTTTAAGATTTATTTATTTATTCATGAGAATACACAGAGAGAGAGAGAGAGAGGCAGAGACACAGGCAGAGGGAGAGGCAGGCTCCTTTCAGGGAGCCCGACGTGGGACCTGATCCCAGGTCTCCAGGATCACACCCTGGGCTGAAGGCAGGTGCTAAACCGCTGAGCCATCCGGGCTGCCCTTAATGGTGTATTTTGAAGTGAGAACTTTTTTTTTAATTTGATAAGATTTTACCTTTTTTTTTTTTTTTTTTTTTTTTAATGAATTGGGCTTTTGGCCTATTTAACTAAGAACTCTTTTCCCAAACTAAGGTCATTATTTCCTCTTAGGCTTTCTTTCTTGAAACTTTTAAAAGATTAAAACAATTAATTGGTTCTTTTTTCAAGTTAAAAAGAATACGTTAAAAAAAGAATAGGTGAATAATGCTACCTAACTTTGGCAAACACTTCAAAATAATGCTTTTTCTTTGAAAGTTGGCTGCTAATTTACTATTTTGTGAAAGAACCAATTATATTTAATTTCTGGGATTTCAGCTTCTTGATTTCATAGTAATAACTGCATTATGGATATATCTGCTAAATTGAAAAACTTTTTTCCCATCTGCTTTTTGTTTCTCTTCATTGTTTAAGTTGGATTTTCTCAGCCAGATGTTAGGAAGAAAGCAGTCCTTATGTATTCACAGTAATGTAGGACTAATGAGCTTAACCTCAGAGGAATATGCATTTTAAAAGGATTAATAAACCAATTCTTTTATGGAATTTCATCTGAACAAAATGAGTTGTGATCAATTTCAGGAATGTGGGGAAAATACTTGAAATTAGGTTTATTAATGCAGGCTAGCTGTTCTTCTGGAGCACTTATTTCCAGGATTGGGTCTCTTGTGGAGTCCTGCCTTTTTTCTGAACCTGCAGGTTCTTCAAACAACATCTGATGACCTGCTGAATCTGTTAAATTGTTGGATAAGGAAGCTCAGGGTCAGGCTTAATAATTTGCCTAAGGTCAGCATTCTTTTCTGATAAAGCTCATGGCACGTTTTTGCTGAAATAGTGTTAGGTCGTATTAACAAATACAGTCACGCGTATTCAAGACACTCTTGTATCCACAGGTTGCCCTGCTGTGCTCCGTCACCTCCTAAAGATGCATCCTGACTTATCTCCACACTTGCACACTGAAGAATGCAACGTCTTGATTAACTTGCTTAAGGAATGTCACAAAAATGTAAGAGTTCAGAAAAACGACCAGAAAGCAAAAATGAAACTTAGGTACAACACACTGGTGTAAAATGTTACCTCCACTAATGGAAAGGAATGGATCTTAACTTCTTAAAGATTAGTAACTGATGCTTGTGATTTTTCAGACACCATTCCCTTTCATGATTAGTAAGAATGCAGCATGTGGTAGCTCGTTAGGGAACTCGTTAGGGAACTTCTGAAATGGTATGTAATAGTTAGAATCCGCGTTCTTACAATAAAACACTTTCCTTTTTTTTCATTATAGGGCAGTAGAACAGTTATGTTAAGTTCTGACTCTTCTGATCATAATGGAATGATTTTAAGATTTTTCTAAGATTTTCTTTGATCTTTACCATTCTGTGTTTAAAGGAGATTGAAACATTTTTAATAATTAGATGTTAGCTAGATTTAAATTATAATTGGTCTAATTTGACAGGTTTACTTATTTGTTAGTGGGATGGAAGTAAAATTCCATGGTTTAAACCAAAATAGAAAGGAAGCCCAGTTTTGGAAAGCATTAAATTAAGCTGGTATTTTTACAAATGTCAAATACTTAGCTTTTTTCATATATTTGCTACATGAGATAGCTGTAAGGAGCATTTCTATTTTTCTTTAACTTTGCATGATGTGTTATTTTCCTTCTGATAGTCATAAACTGTAGACATGATATACATCATTAAAATTATAATAATATAATTATAATAATAGCATCATTTAAATGAGTAAACTTTAAAGACTAATAGTAAGGTAGTGAGTAATACCTGTGGCCTGTGAAGTTAGGTATTTTTGTTGTTATTGCTTGACAATATACTTCAGGCAGACTTTTTTCAGCCTACATCTAGATCAAGAATTGATACCGTAAGTCTTTTTAAGGTTAGTCATTTTTATGGGTGCCGTAGTGTCCTTTTTTTTTTTTTAAGATTTTATTTATTTATTCATGAGACACAGAGAGAGAGAGCGCGAGAGAGGCAGAGACACAGGCAGAGGGGGAGCCCCCTGTGGGACCACGCCCTGGGCTGAAGGCAGTGCTAAACTGCTGAGTCACAGGGGCTGCCCCTCATTTGTTTTTATTTTATTTATTTATTTATTTTTTCTCTCATTTGGTTTTAGATTGTGTTTCCTTGATGGCTGGGTTTTGAGCATCTTTCACATGCTTATTGGCCATTCGTATAAAGTCTTTTGCCCATATTTTATTTTATTTTAAAAAGTTTACATTTTATTTATTTATTCTTATTTTTTTCTTTTGCCCTTGTTTTAAAATTGTGTTGTTTGTTTTATTATTGAATTTTAAGAATTCTTTTTTTTTCATTTGTCATACAAGTCCTTTGTCTGATGAGTGTATTGTGAATATGTTCTCTCAGTCTGTAACATTCTTTTTCATTTTCTTAAGATTGTGTTTCAAAGAGCAGTTTCTAAGTTGATGACGTCTAATTACTAGGTTTTTGTGTTTTTTTTTGTGGTTGGTTTTTTGTTTTGCCATCTAAGCATCTTTGTTTCTTGGTCACAAAGATTTTCTCTTGTTTTTTCTTCTGGAAGTTGTAGAGTTTTAGCTTTTACATCTAGATCTGTGATTCATTTCAAGTTAATTTTTGTGTATTATGTGAGGTATGAGCCAGTTTTTCTTTCTTTCTCTATGGATATTGTTGTTGCAGCACCATTTGTTGCAGTGACCATCCTTTCCCTACTAAATTATCTTGCTGTCTTTGTCAAAACAATTGACCATATGTGACTGGGCCTATTGCTGGGCTTTCTGATCTGTTCCACTGATTTATGTGTTTATTAACACCAGTTAATTTCAGTGTTAGTGGGGCCACCCTAGTACCCTGTTTTGTCCTCTTTGTCCTCATTCACTTGCACTGGAGTGATTGTTGAAATGTAAGTTGAATCATTGTTCCCCTCTAATGGCTCCCTTTGCCTGCAGTTGTCAAATCTAAATTTCTCACTTGGTGGTGTTTCAGGGCCTTCATGAACCTGGCCCCCACTTATCCCTTGGGTCTCACCACCCTCCTGCACCTCTTCTGCTTGCTCCTGTGTGCTCCTCTGCAGTTGTGTAGGAACATGCTTCCCTCTTCTAAGCCTTTGTGCTTACTTTTTCCTTGTTTATCTTACAGCTCTCCACTATCTCTACTTCCGGTGCACTAGACCAGGTTTCTTCATCCTCCAGGTTTTATTCATTTGTCATTTCCCTTTCCTTTCCTCCTTTCCAGGCCTAGATTCTCTTGGTGTGGTCACTCTGTACTCCAGTAACCACATATAATACAGTTCCTACTGTGAGATAGTTCTCACACTTTCTGATCTCATGACTCCTTTATGCTTTTAAAAATTACCGAGGACCCTAGGTAACTTTTGTGTATGTGGACTATATCCATCAATATTTACTGAATTAGAAATAAAAACTGAGAAATTTTTTAAAAATTAATTTGTATAAAAATACAATAATAAACCCATTACGTGTTAATGTAGTAGTTTTCCATTAAAAAGATCTTATTTTCCAAAACAAAAGAATGAAAAGAATGACCTTGCTTTTGCATCTTTGCAATTCTTTTTAATACCTGGCTTAATAGAATATAGCCAGATCCTCCTATCTGCCTCCTGTTCAGTCTTTGGTGATATTGCCTTTTGTGTAGTGTTTGGAAAGTTCCACAGTAGCCTTGTGAGAGAGTGGTAATGAACAAAATGAGTAAGATCTTTGATTATCAGGAAAATAGTTTTTATTGTGTGCATCCCCTGGAAAGGTCTTGGGAACTTGTGGGTGTTCCTCGAATACACTTGGAAAACTACTGCTTTACAGCAGTCACTTTGTTAGCTGGCTTCCCTCTGACTGTGGACTGAGAGGAGGGCCCAGGTCCACCTTCCTCATGCTGTCTCCCTAGTGCTTGGGACATTGTCTTTGAAATACCAATTGATTCATTTTTCAATCAATTGCCCAGTCAGTTTGGTGATAGACATCACACGCTAGAGGCTTGTGCCATGTGTATACAAGAGAAGTGTAGACCCTGGCCCTTTCGTAACCCAGATCCAATGGAGCACTTTGGGATGGTTTTTCATGTAATGTCACAAGAGTATAATTCTTCATTGGGTTTAAAAGTTGAAAAAGCAAAAAAAACCCCAAAAAACAAAAAACAAAAACCTTCCATCTTGGATTTAAAAATAAGATGTATGTCTATGGGATGATATGAGTCGATGTAAGCCAAACTGAAATATTGCCTTCTGAAAGTCTAATCCTTTCTGTTATTTCTCCTTCAGCAGAAGGCATGTAAAAATACATGGTTCCTGTTCATTTGTTGTCAAGGAAATAAAGAAAAATACACAGCGAAGTTATTCTGCAAAGGTCCTTAGGTAACCAGTAGGAGATCTTAGTTTACCTTAAATGCTTGCCAGAAAAACTGACCCATTTATTCATTGTGGACCAGAAAAAGACATGTACAGTGATGGTGAAGCAGGGAAAGAAAGGACTAGCACGAGGCATAGCTTATTAATTACGTGTTGTCTGGTTTCCATGAAAGCCTTAATTAGAAAAGGAAAAGATACTTATTATTACAAGTTTAAGCACTTTCAGCATGTCATTATAGGATATCACCATGCTCTCCTACCCACCCTTAAAAATCGTGATATGCAAACACTAATTATGGCCTGACTAAAATTTGTGTTCTTGACTTCAGTCTTCATCTTATTCTGCTTTGGAGCATTCATACTTTTTGTCGTGATAATCGTCATAGGCCCTGAGACCACCAAGAGATTTTTATTTTTGCTTTGCAAAGAAAGCAGACTTTGAACTTCAAACATAAGTTTTCTTATATTGTGGATTAGTTGCTTACTTATGTGGCCCATATAAGCCATTTAATAATAATAGTGTTATGTGTTTCTGATGTATTTTGATGACATTTTGGATGGAGGCAAATGAGAAAATTAGCGTTGGCACCCAGCATTTATTAGGTAATTCTTCAAGGGACAGAATGTTTACTCGTGAAGAAGTCACTGGTTGTGTTAGTATGGCCATATCGCACTTTGGTGTTACTCTCTGTGATAGACGATGGTTGTGCTGTGATTTTCACGTGTCCTTAAAGAAAAGAGTATTAGAAAACAGAATGATTTGCACTCTGGCATTGTGAGTTAATAGGTATAGGTTACAGGTTAATAGGTTTCTCTCTTATCAAGGAAAAGTCTTTATATTTTCATTTCTACCAAGAGAACTTTTATCCCTCCTTTTAGGAAGGCCAGGATAATTCCGTTTATTTGTATGTTTTATACCTGTATTTAACTCTTTGCTTATTAACAAGGTGGTGACACATTAAACTCATTTCTGTAGGAATAAGTATTTAAATTCTCTATGCCAGAGACCTTTGTATATGGGATAAAATATTTACCCCTTTTCTTCCTTTTAGCACAGCATTCTGAAATTTTTTGGTCGTTGCAATGATCTTGATCGGGAGATGAGAAAATGCTTGAAGAATGAGGTAAGAAAAGTGTTAGAGGATGAAAATGGTTGAAGATTAGAATAGAGCATTTCTGAACAATATTTAGAATACTGCCATTACTAATTTTTATTCCAAACTTTAGTATAATAGAGAGGATTGACTGCATGTGTATGTTCTCCTCTAAAACCCAGAGGAGAAATGAAAGCCTCTTCTGGGAACAATTTTAGGACTTTGCTATTTTTTTTTGTTTTTTTGTTTTTTTGTTTTCATGCACATAAATGAAAACAACTTTCTTAATACAATCATTGTGACTCCTCTGGATGAATCATGAGGGCCGGGAAACTGAATTTGTTTAGCAGAAAGACTTTGGTCAGTCAGCTATTAGCTGTAGCAGATAACACATCTTGGGCTTCTGCTTCCTCATAGAACATGGCAGGTGCTAGACTTGGGCTCTTCACAGGTTTAAAATTGTGAATTTCTTTATAACCATGGCGTGTATGAGCCACACGGGTCTGGTTTGACTTGGTCAAGACGACTCATTTCCAAAACCCAGTTTTAGACCATGACTTGGACTTGGGCATACAGCAGAGTGCTTTTGAAATCTTTGAAAAGAAATTTGATTCCATTTCTGTTTCGTACATCAATTGTGTTATGTCCAAAACCCTTAAATATCTCTTAACTACTAAAAACCTGTCTTCCAGTTTTTTTCTTTTTCTATATTTTTGAATTTTTTTTCCTATTAGCCTCATATTGAAAGGTATTAGTTATATATTTTAAGCTGTCTAGCATCTATCTATTGTCAACTTTTGTATTTTTCAATCTGAAGTTTTTTTTTCTTCCCAGAAACCCTGTCCAGTGTCTTTACTGTTTGAAGAACTTTCTGGAGTTCTGAATTCAGGGTGATAATTTTCTTGGCACAAATGTGTACATGTAGAAGTGTTTTAAATTGATTTTTGAAGAGTTTTTCTTCTATGCAAGGTGGTTTATATGAAAACTGAACCCAAGGGCTCTGTTCCTGTTTCAATAAGATGATGGGAAAATGAAGCCTACCATATTTTATTCAGTACAACTGTTTATTTCTCACATGCTTTCAGTTGTGTCAGATTGTTTTTCCCCTAAGTTTAGATTTTTTTCTTCTTCTTATGGTTCAATAATTTTTGCCATTGGTGTGGTGGTTAGATCTTTATACAAAATTTTCTTCCCAGGTGGTCCTGAGCTGTTAGTGACTGGTAGAACATCGGAGACATTTTTCATACTTTGAGTTTGTTTTCATGTCAATTCTGGATTTTCTCCTTGACTTATTTTCTAAGTCCTTTGTGTGGTTTTTATGTTGCTTCATTACCTGATTTATAGATGTTTTTCTCTCTGTTCTTTCTTCCTTCAGTCTTCTGAACCTGTGCTCATTTATTTTCTCTCTGCCTTTAATGCTTTCTAGTTGACTGTTTCCCGTCTCCATATGCTCCTCTAACCATCTCCTTCACGTGCCATTTGAGTGCTTCATTGCTTGATGCTTTCAACTAGCAAAAGGGTCTGGCCAGTTCCATTAGCCTCTCTTTGCTGCCATGTTGCTGCTTGTTTTTTTTTTAATTGAAATAATGATTACATTAATACTACTTTTGTAGCATCCTCTTTTGTCCTTCTTAGTTGTTTTATTTGTTTTGTTTTGGTTTGGTTGTATCGTTCAGTGAAGTTTTGTGAATAAAATCACATTCATTCTTTTCTTCTTTTATTCAAAGGCCACCTTGCCCTTTGGGGATATCTTAGCAAACATTTTAACATAGACTATGTTTTAATTTGCTCTTTAACTGTTTATTTTGGCTGCCTATGAAGTATTATCTTCTGAAGATTTACCCTTAAAACCTTCTCCCAAAGAAGAGGGGATTGCCAGAGGCAGTCCAGTATATGTGATTAAAGATAGAAACCAAATATTTTTCTCAGATTAGGTATCCCTCCATGTTTTAGAACAGTGCCTCTTTTTAAAAAATAGTTTTTAAAGTGACAAAATTCCCTTTCCCTCTGACAATCTTAAGAGAAAAATTAATGTATGACAGATAAAAGGAATGATTTTGGTTAAAGGAACCTGGTGTTTCATCTGTAATTTGGTTAAAGAGACCTGGTGTTTCATCTGGCCCTTTGATGAAGAAGAAAAAGTTTGAAAACTGATTCCAGAAGCGATGTTAGAACTCTTCAATAAAAACTTTAGATCTAGAAAACTTCTTAGAGATAATCTAGCCTAGCTCCTCTTATTTGAGGTTACAGGACCCAAAGATGCAGTGAGCATAAACCTTCACAGCATTGTCTCTCTGGGGTCTGGGGCAGGGCACCCAGTCAGGCGCCTGGTTAGCTCTCTCTCACTGATTTTCATTTCTGTGGCCTTTTCCTGTACTTCTGGCTCCTGAAAGATTTTGATGTCTAGCTGTTCACATATACTTAGTGTTTTCAACTTGAATTTACTTTTACTTTTTCCCCCTTTTCCATAAGGATCCTTCATTCACCTTTAAAATATGTCTATTGGTCTATATAAAAACACTTATATCCAACTTTCTCTGGTTTAAACAAGTGCTTTTTCTAAGTGCCAGGCTGTATATTTCCTGTTACTTGTAACCTACTGGCCAGATCAGAATACTAGGCTGAAAACCTCCAAGGTGAAAACTACATTTAGATCTAACTGATCATAAAAATGTAGGATTTGGAGAGCATCAGGTTTGATGACTATTCATAATAAAAAATCTTGGGAAGTTCAGCTGACTATAGGTTTCCATCTGAACTAATGGGTTATAATATGGTTGCCAAAAGCCAATTACTTTTGAAAATATTTATAGAAATAAAATATCTGTGTCATAAGAACTAGTAGGTCCACTGTAGTTCATATCTGTCAGAGTACATGAAGCACTATATTTAATTCTGGTTGTGATATTTTTTATAAGGGATGTTGATAATAAAGCACTTTATAAACGGTACTTAGTAGCTATTAGAAGGCAGAAGCCATGTTCTGTTAACCTTTGTAGAAATTGGCAATGTTCAGCCTTAGACGACTTTGATAGATTGTGAGCTCCTCCTGTAGAAGAGGGACAAAACTCACTCATCTTAAATATTTACTGAATTCATATTTTGGGAGGAAATTAATTCCGTAAATATTTGTGTATTTATTAGTGTAGGTGTGCTATACTGTGTTTGTGATTTCAGATTCAGTGAAGTAAAAGTCAAATAATTTTATCAGCAAAAACAATTTATTTTGCAAATATTTTAAAATATTTAACTTAGCTGGTACAAATGGTAATATAATGTGCTGTCTCTTTTCTCCCCCCTTCCTTTTATTTTCCAGTGCATGGAAAAGAGGACCAAGAGCAGGGAGCATGGCAATGCGATGAGAAAAAGACTTTTTAATCCCGCAGAGGAATCTGAAAAATAAATTACAGGCATACCTTGTTTTATTGTGCTTCGTTTTATTGAACTTCGCAGATAATGCGTTTTTTTCAAATTGAAGGTTTGTGGCAACCTGGCACAAGCAAGTCTATTGGCGCCATTTTTCCAACAGCATTTCTCACCTTGTGTCTTTGTATCACATTTTGGTAATTCTTACAATATTTTGAACTTTGTAATTATTATTATATTTCTTATGGTGATCTGTGATGTTACTATTGTGATTGTTTTGGGGTGCCACAAAGTGTGCCCGTATAAGACAGTGAACTTAATCAGTGTTCTGTGTATTGTGACTGCTCACCAACCAGCCATTCCCTTGTCTCTTCCTGTCCTTGGGCCTCCCTACCCCCTGAGACTCAACATATTGAAATTAGGCCAGTTAGTAATCCTACGATGGCCTCTAAGTATTCAAGTGAAAGGAAGAGTCCTTCATCTCTCACTGTAAGTCAAAAGGTAGAAATGATAAGCTCAGCAAGAAAGGCATGTTGAAAGCCGAGATAGGCTGGAGCCAAGTTGCCAAATACAAAGGGAAAGTTCTTGAAGGAAAGTAAAAGTGCTACTCCAGTGAACACACAAATGGTAAGGAAGCAAAACAGCCTTGTTTCAGTGGTCTGGATAGAAGATCAAACGTTCCCTTAAGCCAAAGCCTACTCTAGAGCAGAGTCCTAGCTCTCTTCAATTCTGTGATGGCCAAGAGGTGAGGAAGCTGCAGAAGAAAAGTTTGAAGCTTGTAGACACTGATTTGTGAGGTTTAAAGCAAAGAAGCTGTCTTTATAACCTAAAAGCGCGTGGTGAAGCCGCAAGTGCCAATGTAGAAGCTGCAGCAACATCGAAGTGAGACCTTCCAGTACTTTATTAGCAATAAAGTATTTTTTAATTAAGGCATGTACATTGTTTTCTAGACATAATGCTATTATACACTTAATAGACTACAGGCTAGTATAAATGTAATTTTCATACGTGCTGGGAAGCCAAAAAATTCATTTGACTCACTTTGTTATATTTGCTTTACCGTGATGGTCTGGAACCAAACTTGTAGTCTCTCTGAGGGTTGCCTGTATACTTTCCCTGGATGCCTTGGCTGAGAGAAGATGTAAAGACTATTGGTTGATAACCAAAAGAATCTTACCTGATTTGGTCTCCAGAATCCTTTGACTGGAAAGTGACCCAAGAGAAGTCAAGCCATGGAGAAATACAGAAGCCCTGATTCTGAATATTTGTTGGGTGGAGCCTTGGTTACTCTCTCTCATCTGCGAACACACCTGACTTCCAACATGTCTCTTCCCTTTGCCAACAATGGGCATTTGCTTATCTCCTTCAATAAAATAATTGGCTTTAATCGTATTTTTTCTTTTCTCTTAGACTTTCCTGGAATTAGAGCAAAATGGTCCCATTAGACTTAACCTCTTTGACATGTGGCAATTCTGGATCTTAAACATTGAAGACACAGGCTAGGGCAAAAAGAGGCAAAAAGAGTTTGGAAGTCCCAGCTGTGTTCACAATAATGGAAATGACCCAACTCTATTGTTCCCAGACTCATTTCTAGCAGGCACCCCCCAGTGCTCTTTCTGCCAGGTGTTCCTGAAACCAGTGTGGATCTGGAAGTTAGCAACTTCTAGCCACAGCCACAGCAGGGCCTTGACCTTCTTGTTGGATGAGGTGTCAACAGACGGTGAGCTGTGAGCTCCTGCTAGTGAATTCTGTGTGTATGTCCAAATGAGGGCTTGCTGATGTCAGTGTTGAATAAGTGATTTCCCCATCATCAGAGGTGTTCAAGAGTGTGGACATTCACTTAGCAAGGTGGTTACACAGGACAGCAGGTATTTAATGAAGGCTCGGAGGATTTGGAGGAAGAGTAGAATTACTTCTGAGGACCCTTTCAAGACTGAGATTTACGAATATTTATGCAGCCCCTTCCTCTGTGTCAGTCAGTGCAGGTGCAGAAATGAGACATTTTGCCTTCAGCTTGTTGTAAACTGACAAGTTGACTAATACAGTAGTGTCATAGCACCATGATGAGGTAGCTGTCATAGAAAACATAGAAAGGGCATCCATGCCCTGCCTTTAGAAGGAAGCAGCTATTCCAAGAAAGCTACTGAGCAAGGTAACCTTTGACAAACAGAGTGAAAATGGAATATATTCTGGGGAAGCTTCAAGTTGTTTAGCATGACTGGAATATGAGAGCTGTTGGTGGAGGAAGATAAGAAATGACTTTGAATTTAGTGGGAGTTTTTTCCCCTCCATGCTGTTGTGACCAGTTGCAGATTTTACTATGGTGATTAGGGATTTGTGGAGGGGCCTTACTTGGAACGGTGATGTGTTTCTATTTGTATTTGAGTAAGATTTTTTTCTGGTGATAGTTTAGGAGATAGATTAGAGAAGGGAGATTACACCCAGGGAGACCTATTTGCTTTTTGCCCTGATTTGGGTGGTAAATAAATGAAGGCCTGAAATAGAGACCTGGCTTGAGGATCCAAACAGGTGTCTAGATTTGAGGGGAATTTGAACACAGCATGGCTGACTAGGAGGTCTCAGGTACTTCTATCTGCCTGCTGCTGGAGCTCTACCCCAAGTGGGAGGGGTTGTAGCATACGTGTGGGGTACACTGCTGGGTTTGAGGTGTTACGCAGAAAACCCTGGCTTTCCAGCTTCTGAGGATGCAGGTCTGGAATGTAATTGCTGTCTGGACAAGAACAGAATTGGGAGACAGCAGCTTGCATGTGGCTAGAGTTGATTTGTGGACCACCGGAGGTGTTTAATAGAGCAGGCTGAAACTTTGGGGTCGCTTGATCTTTTAAAAATTCCACATTTTGGTGGAACATCTGGACAATCTGTGAGTTTTCTAGATGTTGTACCCTACCTAATGCCCCTCAACTCTCCAGAAGTATGGATAACTGACGGGTGGGTCTCTGTGCATTCACATCACTATTTTGGGACAAGAAAAGGAGCCCTGTATATGGAGAAGGAGCAGACTTGGAGAGGGAGGGCAAACCATAGAGAATGGTGCCTCAGAGTTCCAAGCGGGCTCCAGAGGAGGAAATGTCACTGGATCAAATGAAGGGATGAGGCACCAGTCACTTTAGTTCCTCTGTCAACTCTGACCTGAGAGCCGCTTCCTGTGGTGTGGAGTGGGTGGGAGCTTACAGGGAACTGGAGGATGCCAGCGTTTTTGGAAAGTTTTGGCTCTGAAGGGAAGGACAGAGTAAGGTTGAGAGGGTCTTACAAAATCGAATGGAAATGGTGAGTGACACTGGGAATGGGTATATTTGAAAAGAATGCCGGAAAGGAGGGAGCGAGTGGTTTGTGGAGGGAAATCTTTGAGGATGCATAAGTGAGTGAGATTCAGGGCCTGTGCTGACAGGGATACTCTTGTTGTTTTTTTTCCCCCAGAAAACTAATGAGAAATTAAAAACTTGAAGCACCATAGGAAACAAAGTATTCCTTTCAGAGAGCAGTAAACACCCGCCTGCGCAGGTGCACTGCTGTCACACAGGCTCTTTTTCTTCTCTTTGAGGACCCAAATCTCAGACACGCTAACATGTTTACCAAGAACTAGTTATCAGCTAGTAAATGTTTAATAACTGGTCCTGAGAAATGAATATAAAAGGCACTAACTTGTAGCGTTTGCCCTTGTCTGTTGTGTACACCTTCCTGCCAAGGCAGATTTCAGACACTAGGCTGATGTCATCGAAGTGGAGCTGTGAGGATGTGCTCTCCGGAGCTGGTCCCGGCTGCGTCCACCTCCCTGTGGCACACCTCTACTGCACAGAAGGAATGCAAGGAGTCATCACTGCCCACGGATGGTCACCTTTCCCATTTCTAACATTGTGTCAGTTGAAAGTACCTGCTACCTATGATGTACACTATCACAAGACTGTTTTGTGCCTTCTGCGACAGAGCACCTTCAGTCCAGGACTGCTGGAGTTCAGAGTCTACAGGGGTGTGTCATTTGTGGAAGACTGAGGAACCGTATGCCAAGTAGATTAGGGAGGAAGTGGGACCTGCCTGTGCCTTGATGATTGGATTTGTGCCCCAGTGCTCAGCTGTCTGCATCTCTTTCTGTCTCGATACCATGACCTGGTTTAGGATATGTCATCAGTTGCCTGCTTTCCTCAGCCCTCTGTGGTCAACGTGAAATCTCACAGTTTTCTCCTTTGTGGAGCAAGCACACTTTCCTTCTGGGGATTTCTGTTTTGTTTCTGTTTTTAATTTTTAGTTTTTTATTGCCACTTGTAGTAGGAGCCTAAGAGGCTGGAGGGAGATGGGGTGGGAAGGAGCAGAGGTCCTATGTCCTCTTGACTTTATCAGGCACCTGGTACTGCATTGAGTGCTGGTGCTATAGTGATGAACGAGCTGGACATCGTCCAGGTGAGGGCTCATGTCACAAAGGACCACTTAAGTCCTGGTAGAGAATTTGGGTTTCCTTTGGAGGGCCCTGGGAAGACATGGTTGAGTCTATGCAGGATGCAGAGTGAAGTGATAGATGTACTTCACTTAGGATTTCTAGTGGTTTGGGGTCATAAAGGACCATCTCTTGAAGTTGAAGAGCTCAGGCCAACGTTTTCCTGAGAAATCTAATTTTGTAGACTGCCGTGAGCCCTGATTTTCTGTTCATGACAAATTTATTAACACTTTACTGCAAACAGCACAACAACAGTTTTACTAAAGGCAAAGTTAGAAAGTTGACCCTTTTCTGACCCTTCATAAATGGAGTTTAAAATCACTTTAATGTCCATGGGGTTTTGGTTCAAAGCGCAGTTTGTTTCCTAAGAAAGAGTTTGGGGTAAACCAATAGAGGTAATGTCATTGGTCTGCCAGTGGACACACCAGAGAGCTCTCTATGCTTAGCAGAACAAGTCTCCAAGTCCCAAGTGAGCTGCCTTTGCCACCAACTCAGATGGAAATTGGTGCCCTTTAAATGATGTTATATCTGGGGATTCAGATATGCCAGATCCTGCCTAAATCCATGATCATGCCTGCCTCCCTCAGGGAAGTCACTGAAGGAGGCTGGTTCACAGTGGAGAGCACAAGGGGAGGCAAGAGGAACGCTTGTTGTTAGTCTTCTGCTTCAGTGGTATTCCAGGTGGGGCAGGTGGCCTAGGCTGGAGGCCTGGGGGTCAGTCTCCTTCCTCCAAGTACAGCTAGTCCAGGAAGACAGGATGCTTGAAAATGAGACTGGTGGTAGAGAGGCGGGGTGGGAAAGCGAGCTTGCAGAGCTGTGCTCACTCTTGGAAGACACCCAGTTCACCCAGCGTGAACCGCTTCTGACACTGTGAGGGACGAGAGTGCCACACTCATGTGAGTTATCTTTGGGAAACCAGCTAACATTGCCATTCTCTTTGTAAAGGAAACTTGTCAACTTCACAGAAGTATGCAGACTGTATGAACACTCATGTACCCATTCTCCAGCATTATTAACTGACATTTTGCCATGTTTGTTTCAGGTTATTTTTTTAAAATAAATAATACAAAGGTGGGTGAAGCCTTCTTGTGTGTCTCAGCCCAATCCTATTCCCCTTTCTTCCTTTATCAGAGGTAACTACACTCTATTTCATGCCTGTGTATGATTTTACACTTCTAAGATAGATGTAAGTATCCATAAACTATATTATTTTGTATGTATAAATATTTTACTTAGAAGTTGTCATGATGTGTATAGCCTTCTGTAGCTTACTTTTTTTCACAATTATACTAGTAAATGAAGTTCTTCTTTATTCATTTTAACTGCTATGTAATATTCCATTGTATGTGTACCACAATTTATGCATTTCCTATTGATGGTCTTTTTTAGATAGCAAATTTTTGCTGCTATTAAAATGCTCTCATTAACATTCTTACATGTCTTCTGGTGTAGCCTGTGAGAGTGTCTCTTGAGTATAAACATTGGATTTTGTTGAGCTGTAAGGATACATCTGCAACTGCACTAGGAATTTCTAAATTATACCACAAATAGTTGCAGATGTAAAATTAATACATCTTATTGATATTGAATTGTTTAAATTCAGTGGTGTTTAAATAATATATCTGTCCATTTTTTCAGGTCTTTTATGTTTTTAAATACATTTTTATGATTTTTAAATGACAATCTTAAGCATCTTTTGCTAGATTTGCTCTTAAGTGGTACTTTTAAAATTGCATGTCCTATTTTACTATTATTAATGTAATGCAATTGATTTCTTTATATTGATCTATCCAGAAAGCTTGCTGAATATTCTTAATTCTAATAGTTTATAGATTATTTTAGATATTTCTATGTAGACCGTCATGTCACTTGTGAATATATTAACAGCATTGTTTCTTCTAATGCTTATACTTTAAAAAAAAATTGCACTTGGTTCAGGCATCTGGTACAGTGTTTAATAGAAGCATCAGACTGGTTTTGTTACTGAAACAAAATCCTGGAAGACACCTATGCCTGGTTAAGGACGTTCCTCTATGTGGGACGTGAACTTGCTCAAGGTTTGTTCTATGTGCTTCTCCAGACCGCCGAAACAGGAAAGCCATTTTCTCAGATTCTCTTACAGTTAGGATTTAACGAATTAGTGTGCATTAATCACTAAGATTTGAATTTGAAATGGGCTTGAACTGGGGAGAGCAGGATGTCAGGTGTTTGTCTTGCTGGTGTGGATCATGGGGGACATGGAGTGGCTATAGGGCCAGATGTTTGTGCTGTGGTTTACCCCTGTTTTTGCCAAGCAGCCTCTTAATTGTGTCAGGAACATAGATTCAGCTCTGCAGATGGCTTCAGGAATTGTTCATGAAGTTTCTTCATCCCTTCCAGTGCTTAGATAGCTTATTCAATACCTTGTAGTAAAAACGTTCTGCCATTATGTACATTATATGCATTATACTTTCCCTTTTGACTTTCTGTTGCTTTACGTTTCTGCATGCCTTCTTGGTGATTTTCTCAGATCTGTTTTCCAGTTTATTATCTCTTCTGCTGTGTCTTCTCTGCTGTTTAAACAACCGTGAAGTTTTAAATTTCAGTAATTGTTGAAATCCCAAATAAAACCAAGTTTTATTTGGTTCATTTTCAAATCCACCTATTTTCATAAAAATAAAAAAATACTTTTTATTATTTGTTTTATTTATTTATTTATTTTTAAATTTTTATTTATTTATGATAGTCACACACACACAGAGAGAGAGGCAGAGAGAGAAGCAGGCTCCATGCACCAGGAGCCTAACGTGGGATTCGATCCCGGGTCTCCAGGATCGCGCCCTGGGCCAAAGGCAGGCGCTAAACCACTGCGCCACCCAGGGATCCCTATTTGTTTTATTTTTAAATAGTTTTCCTTTGATAGTTTTTTATCTAATAGTTCCAGTACTTGAAGTTTTTGATATCTAACACTTCTGCTTGTTTGCTGTCTCTTCCTTATGGCAACTAAGCTAGAGATGTGTTACGTGGTTTTTTTTGTTGTTGTTGTTTTGTTTTTTTGTTTTTTTGTTTTTTTCTATTAGCGTATCTCTAGTGGGTTTAGTTAACTGGACTTTGTGCAGTGTTCCCTGAGGGTGTATCTCTCTGCCCTTCAGAGCTCTTGTATTTGCCTTTGCCAGGTGCCCCAGAGGTGCTACTGACTCAGAGCCACCTTTTGTGCTAATTGTGTTGTTTAGGGATTCCTGGACCCCTTGAGTAATGAAAATTGCTCAGGTTTAGGTGAGGGAAGACTCATGGTTGTGAATTCTGGGTGATAATTTTTTTTCTTCTCAGAGCCCAAGATAAGTTAGGTTTTACTCTGGTCTCCCTATTGCTGGTGAATGGATGGCTGTTTTCTAGTTGCCTTTATTTAGAGGGGGTACCCTTTGGTGGTCCTGGCACTACATAGTATTCTTATTTCCCATACCACTCCTGCAGACCCAACGTCTTTCATCTTTGTCCCGTGTGTGAATGAAAAGGTTTGCTGGGACTGGTCTAGGATGCACAGCATCTGCTGACACTTTTACTTTTTTGCTTTACAGCATTGTGTTTTCAGCCTCCAAAGGTTTTCTGTACTTTCCCATGAGGTCAGCTGTGCCTTAAAAATTTCATTTGAAATATGCACTTTTTATTAGGAAAGTTCTAGGTAATCTAATCAGCTACATTTCCAGGAGCAGGTGTACCTTCCATAAAATTTTAACCTGCAGAGATGGCTGCTTGTGAGGAGTGGTTGTACTTTGAACAGTTAGAGGACTAAGTCTTTAATCCTAGAGGAATAGTGAGTGGGGAGTGAAAGTAGTTGGGAGGATATGGGGAGGTGGGAAGGGCATGGCAGAAAGGGGAGTTGTAAGGGAGCATTGTCTCCATACACCTTCATCTACATCTGCACTCTGGCTGCTCAAACTGTGGTCCACGGATCAGCAATTTCAGCATCACATGGGAGCTTGTTAGAGATGCAGAGTGTCAGGCCCTGCCTCATACCCACTGAGAATCTTCATTTTAATAAAACCCCCAGGAGGGGATCCCTGGGTGGCTCAGCGGTTTAGCGCCGCCTTCAGCTCGGAGCGTGATCCTGGAGACCTGGGATTGAGTCCCACGTCGGGCTCCCTGCATGGAGCCTGCTTCTCCCTCTGCCTGTGTCTCTGCCTCTCTCTCTCTCTCTCTGTGTCTCTCATGAATAAGTAGATAAATAAAATATTAAAAATAAATAAATAAAATCCCCAGGAGAGAAGTAGATGAAAAATTTGACTTACACTATCTCCGATGTAACTACCTACCATAAAGTGACTACTACTTTAAGGTTAAAGACTTTCCTACTCTTGTTGGCCACGTCTCTAGCTTAGTTCTTTTCCTCCAGTTAATTTTTTTTTAAAGATTTATTTTTTTGAGGGAGAGAGAATGAGCGGGGTGGGGGGTAGAGGGAAAGAGGGAGAGAATCTCAAGCAGACTCTGTGGTGAGTGTGGAGCCTGACAGGGGGCTCAGCTTCAGGACCCTGGAATCATGACCTGAGCCAAAGGCAGACGCTGAACCACCTGAGCTACCCAGGTGCCCAAACAATTTTATTTTTAAGTAATCTCTGCACTCAACATGTGGCTCAAATTTACAGCCCTGAGATCAAGAGTTGCATGCTCCACCAACTGAGCCAGCGAGGCACCCCTCTACCGAAATTTTTGAGAACAGTTCCTATTGGTGATATATTGAAAGGGTGTTAATATGACATATTGTCATGTCGAGTATAACAGCAAAATCTTAAGAGCAAAGCTATTATGAAACTCTCAGGGCATTTGCTCTTAATCAGCTCTTCAGGGTAAAGAACTGAGAACTTGAAGCATTCTGTGGAGAGCTTTAGACCTAGCTAAACTGAAGTGTTTGCATACAGAGCATTTGCAATTCCCAATACCCCAAGTGTCAATATCCTCTTTTGTCCATGTTCTCTCTAACACATCTTTTGGATGATGGCCATTCCAACAGGTGTGAGGTGATGTCTCATTGTGGTTTTGATTTGCATTTCTCTGATGACTGGTGATGTTGAGCATCTTTTTATGTACCTGTATGCACTTGTATGTCTTCTTTGGAAAAATGTCTGTTCAGGTCCTCAGCTCATTTTTTAATCCAATGTTTTTGCTTTTTTTGTTTTGCTTTCAAGTTGTATAAATTCCTTGTATGTTTTGTTTTGTTTCCTTATATGTTTTGGATGGTAACCCTTTGTCACATATATGGCTTGCAAATATTTTTTCCTGTTCTGTAGATTGCCTTTTCATTTTGTTGATTGTTTCTTTTGCTGTGCAGAATCTTACTAGTTCAATGTAGTCCCACTTGTTTATTTTTGCTTTTGTTGCTTGTGCTTTTGCTGTCATCTGCAGAAAATCGTTGCCAAGGCCATCGTCAAGGAGCTTTTTCCTAAGTTTTTTTTCTAGTTTTATGCTTTTCAGGTCTTATGTTTAAATGTTAAATCCATTTTGTGTTCAGGTTTGAGGGTGGTGTAAAATTAAGAGACTGAAGAAACATAACCAAATGCAATATATTAATCTTGCTTGGATTCTGATGGGAACAAACCAACTGCAAAAAAGACATTTTGGGGGACAATTGGAAAAATTTAAGTAAGATTGGGTTTCAGGTGATAAGAGATTACTGTAATTTTGTTAAATGTGATAATGGATTGTGATTGCCTTGAAAAAGGATGCATTACTGAAGTATTCATGAGGGAAGTGATAGATGTGTGGGATTTACTTTAAAATACCAGCAAACATAGTTGAGTGCAGGGGGATTAGATGAAACAGGATTGTTCGTGAGTGGATAACTGTTGAAAATAAAAGGTTGATTCATTTGGGGAATATAAAAAATAGTGAAAGGGAATAAAAGGGAAAGGAGAAAAAATAAGTGGGAAATATCAGAAAGGGAGACAGATCATGAAAGACCCCTAACTCTGGGAAACGAACTAGGGGTGGTGGAAGGGGAGGTGGGCGGGGGGTGAGGGAGACTGGGTGGCGGGCACTGAGGTGGGCACTTGACAGGATGAGCACTGGGTGTTATTCTGTATGTTGACAAATTGAACACCAATAAAAAATAAATTTATTTAAAAAAAAAAAGGTTGAGTCATAGGGTTATTATACTTTTCTCTCTAATGAATGCTTGAAATTTCCGTAGTAAAAATTTTTTGGAAAGTCTTAGATTCTTTGAGTCAAGAAGCAATTTCATTAGAATTATAACTTGTCATCAATATGTCCTTTTCTGAGAAAAGGACTCAATACCGTTGATTTTTTTTTCCTAGATAGGATTTATTTTTATTTTTATTGTTTCTAATAGGTTCTAGGTTTTTCTCTTAAAGACAGAGGGTAGCCTAAAAAAAAAAAAAAACCAAACCAACAGACTTTGACAATATAAACACTAGGAATGAAATTAGGAGTATGTTCAAAATATGAGGTATATGTGTATATATACATATATATGTACACATCCATCTACATGGAAGCCTACT
Organism: Vulpes vulpes; assembly: GCF_048418805.1. NCBI lineage: Eukaryota > Metazoa > Chordata > Mammalia > Carnivora > Canidae > Vulpes > Vulpes vulpes. The sequence continues at coordinate 660,488 of NW_027325670.1, forward strand.
TATAACTATTTTGGAGGCTTTTTTCCTCCCCAGGCCTTATTTTCCATGACAAATTCCTATAAATCCAAAATGTCTATTTCAGACTTTGTAGAGAGCCAGAGTACTGCTGCAAGAAGGAGTTTAGAGTCCGACCTTGTATTCAGATCCCAGCTCTGTTGCTGATGAACTGTAGTGATGGAGGGAGGACAAATTTACCTAAACTGTCTGAACCTTGGTTCCTTCCGCTGTGAAATGGGAAGGTTAAATTCTACTGCATAGAGTTGTGTGAGGATAAAATGATCCCATTTCAGGGAAGACTGTGGAGTGTCTCACCAATAAGCAGAGCAAATATTGAGTACTAGCAAAGCAGTTCTGAGCACGTGTTTGTTTACAATGCAGATGAACTACTTGCTTATGCATCAGACAATGCACAGGTGTGAGATTTAAATTGTGTTCTAAGAATACTAGGAGTGTCCACAGAATCCTAACACATGTGTGCGTGTGTTAGAAAAAACCTCCAGAATGTTGGCCACATGACAAAAATGCCTGCTGTCTGTGCTAAAAACCCTATCTCAATTGTGGCACGTAGCTTTCTGTGTCAGTATAAGGAACTTCTCTGAAGTGAATTTGTACAACATTTTGGGATGCCTAGGTGACTCAGTGGTTGGGCATCTGCCTTTGGCTTGGGGCGTGGTTCTGGAGTCCCATGATCTGATCCTGCATCCTGCGTCTATCTCTGCCTGTGTCTCTGCCTCTCTCTCTTTCTCTGTCTCTCATGAATAAATAAATAAAATACTTAAAAAAAAAAAAAAGAATTTGTATAACATTTCTGTTTCTGGAGTTGACTACTCAGAGGTACATTTCCAAGTTATTTGTCTCATTTCCCTTTGGACTTGATTTGCCTTAAGTTTTCCCTGGGGAAGAGTGAAATGTGAAAACCAAGCATAAGCATTATTTGATTGAGGAAGGCACTGCTGGATATCAGGTGAGCAAGACTCAGTCTGTGTTCTCAAGAAGGCCTAGGACATATCTCTGTATCTTTAGGGAAGAAGGAAGAAGAGGTGGTGGTGTGAACAAGTTTTTAGAGTTAGAATTTTTCACTAGAATCTTGGCTTTTCTGCATATCTTTGGCAAGTTGTCTGTCTTCTTTGAATCTCAGTTTTCTCAGGCATAAAATGGAGGTCTCAGCTTCACCAGTTGTGTGGATCAAAGGAGACAATGGCATTGCTTTTGAACTCTGAAGGGCCACACATGTATTCATTGATATTTTCTAGAGTGAGTCAGACTTCTCTTGGCATCCCAAGAGGTATCAGAACAAATTAGGAGCAGCCCCTGAATGCTTTCTAGGCTCTTTCAGGACATGACCTTGGTCTATGAGGGTTTGAAACAGTCTAGCCCCCTTGTCTTATTCTTGGCCTCCCTGTGCTGCTCTTGGGCCTAAACAAGAAGCTGTATGGGATGTGGTGGCACTTGGCCAATGTTGTAGTATCCCTCAAAGCCAAGAGGAAAGCCCTACTCAGCAAGGAGAAAGTGTAAGAGGGTCACAATCCCTCATGTCACTCTGCACCTTCATATAAGTCTTTATGGGTTCCCAAGCAGGCCAGCCAGTGCACTAGGTGTTGGAAATATAATATGAACAAACAGACATGGAGTTTTTAAGTTTGGTGAGAAGTTGGCTGGGTGTTCTGTGTGTCAAGTCTAGCACTGTCCAGGAGAACTTCCCGTAATGATCGAAATGTTTACCTGTGTTGTGTAATTCAGTAGCCACTGACTATCCATGAGAGTAGTAGGGCCCTTGAAATGTGGCTTGTGTGACTAAGGGACTGAATTTTAAAGTTTATTTAATTTTAATGAATTTAAATAGCCTCAGGTGGCTAGAGGCTACCATATTGGACAATATTGGACAGTGCCGGAAATATTCTGAGAAGGTTAGAATGGCACCCAAGCAGGCTGGAGGCTTGACTTCTTTCTTTAAAAAGAGCTATGAGACTCAGAAGACCTGGTCGTAGCTCTGCCTCCCAGTATGTGGATTTACCATGGCACTTGGCCTCTTCTCTGATTTAATTTCCTGGTCTATAAAATGGGAACAGAGGGAGGATGGGATTAAATTTTCCCATAAAGTATTAAATTTTGACTCTGTTATGATTTGCGTTTTATTTTTATAGTACATTTATATCCTGTGGTCACTGTAACAAAATGCCACAGACATAGTGGCTTAAAATAACAAAAATTTATTCTCTTAGTCTTGAAGGCCAGAATTCCAAAATTGGTGTCTTTGGGCTGAAATCATGGTGTTGGCAGGACTGTGTTCCCACCTGAAGCTCTAGGGAAAAATCCATTCCTTGCCTCTACAAGCTTCTAGTGACTGCTGGCATTCTTTGGCTGGTAGCCACATCCTTTCGATCTCTGCCTCTGTAGCTACATGGCCTCTTATTTTTGCTCTCCTTCTGCCTTCTTATAAAAGACCCTTATGATGGTATTTAGGGCCCACCAGATAATCCCGGATAATTTCCCCATCTCAAGACCCTCAATTTAATTACTTTGCAAAGACCCCTTTTCCAAATAATATACTATTTATAGGGCCCAGGTTTTGGGACCTGATCTCTTTGACCATTATTCAGCCTCCTATACATAGTAAAACTTAATGATAATGGGTTTGCTTTAAATCTCTATAATTGGATGTGTGAAAGTTGCTGCCTGCCTACATGCTCTCCCAGGGAGAAGAATTTCTCAGCTTTCTGAATAGGGACTTGAGTTTCATTAAAAAAAAAAAAAAAAAAAAAAAAAAAAGCCTTCCCTGTTCTACCTTGATTTATTTGTGCCAGAGCATCTTCACTAAAAGGTCAGTTAGCTTATGAATGTGCCTCAACTTGTACACTGCACTATGGAGATATTCCTCACATCACCCCTCATCTCCAAAGGTGTGGGAGGGGGCTGTGACTGGGAGTTGAGTCAGGAAGATACAAACTATTGCATGTGAACGAGAGGGGAGAGCATTTGTTGGATCAGCTGGGTAAGTGGTGTTTCTCTAGTAGCATACTCATAAATTTGAAAATATAAAGGATTGGCCCCGACACAGCCCAAGAACAGCTTGTTACTCTGATTTGGAATGTCATGTTTTTTTGTGTTATTTAATCAAATCTGAGAGCAGTGGTTGGGGAAAGTAGGCTTTGTAAATATTTCTCTGAAGCTTTCACATTTCAACAGAAAACAGATGCCAAGTGTTTTCATTATTATCAATGCTCAAAGTTATTGAAATAAAGCACACATCTATTCCTTCGTACAGCAAAATGCCAGCAGTGGCCCTGAGTTGGGAAGGTGGAGGATGGGGGAAGATAAATGAATTTTGTAAAGTTTGAACGAGGAATAAGTTGTCTGGAAGGCCTTCACTTTTTGCAAAAAGAGGCCTAAAAGTGAAATCTTTATCATCAGAGGGATGTAGAAACACAATTATAATTTAATGTGAGTCACAATACTGTTGTTCAACCAGGGAACAGAATGACTTGGAAGCAGAATAAAATTTCTTCATCTGTGTCTTTTAAGAACAGGGTGTTCTGTTGGTCTGCTCATGTCCTTGGGTTAAATGGTTGAGTGTCTATTCTGTTCTGCAAGGCGGTCAATGGTCTTATTACTGGCTATTTGGGGTTGCTTTTCAAAGAATTAATAATAAAATCATAATGTGTTTATTAAGTGCCAGGCCCTGTGCTCTGTGCCCTACTGACTCTCTCACTTAACCCTCATTGTTACCCTGTAGGGTAAGTATCATTATACCCAGTTTATAGATGAAACAGGCTTGGAGAAGTTGGCAGCTTACCCAAAGTCTCTCGGCTATGGGGCGCCACAGCATAGTTTGAAACCCTTGCCTTCTGATCTAGAGCCCAGTGCTCAGTCACTGGCTCTCCCCTCTCCGAGTACAACAGGCTTGGGAACTCCCTTCACTTTCTCCTGAAAGCCCATGTAAGTGCTCTGGCAAATTTAGTTCCTCGATGTTCATTCATGGTGACTGTCATATGGTGGTGAGGGGGCCGGGGAGTGGGGAGGGGATTGATGTGCATAAGGTTTTTGGCTGCTTTGTAATGTCAGAGCATTTATGCTTTTTTTTTTCTTCCTTTTTTTTCTTTTCTTTTACTGTGACTGTATCTTTTCAACTCCCTCATATTTCTAAGTGGGAGAGGAGACAGGATTACATAGCTTTCCAGGGATAGAGAACACAATCTTTTCCCCACATTTAAAGACTATTTCACTTACTTCCTGGCAGAGAGGATATTTTCCCTTCAGATTCCTCATCTGTTTCAGACCGATGAGTTAACACTCTGGTTTTCAGTGTGTGCTTGGAGCAGGCACTTGAGTTCTGTGAGCTGGTGTCATAGAAGACTGCATTCACCCATTCGTTCATTCAACAAGGACTTATGGAGCTTCCACTATGTGCCAGGCTCTCCCAAGGACATACTTGTGAACATGACAGGCCTCACCCTCAGCCAGAGTTCCTTATTCTGTAGGCCTGTTCATTGTGCACATCCTTGGCCCTGACCCACTAAATTCCCAAGCAGGGAGATAACTAAAAATGCCGCCACGCATTTCCAATGTGCCTCCAGAGGGCGCTGCTGCCCCTGGTTGAGAACCACTGCCAGGGGCAGGGACTGGTTTTGGAACAAACAAGAAGTTTGGATGCAGTCCCCACTGTCCTGGGTGTGGTGCACACTTGTCTTTTTCTAGGAATTTGGCCCATACTAAATTAGGACAGTAGAAGGAGGTACTAGAAAAAGCAGAGGGAAAACCAGATCCATTTATGAGCTCAGAAATTTGTGTGTTGATATGCTCCCCTCCAAGGTGGGACCAGGAAGGCTGGTTTTCTTCTCTTTTTTTTCATCCCTTCCTCCCTGTTCACCCACCTACTTCCCAACCCCCATCTCCATGGGTAAATGGGATGGATCTAAACAACTAAGCCTGAGCCAGAGCCTGAGGAAGACGCTGGCCAGGAGGTTTAGTGCGGGCTTAGATACCCGGAGCACCCCGGGAAGGAGAGAAGAAGACTTCTGACTGATAGGTAACTTGAGGATAAAGGTAGAGACATCTTTTGTCCACACTCCAGATCCCATGAGTGTGCTGAGTCGGCTAATTGCAAGATTTTCCCGGTAACTCGATTACATCCTCCCTCCCTTCTTATTGCTAACAACACAGCAAAGGATTTATGCAGAGAAAAATAAGGCTGGGAACCTGCCCTAAAATAGTTCAGCATCTGCCCCATCATTATGTCACAAAACCTACCAAGTGCTAAGCATTGCCTGGGGTCTGGGAGTGAATGGGGTAAACACAGTGGTTGGTTGCCCATCCATGTGGAGTTTGGAGACTAGCAAGAACGACAGACTATTTAAAGAACATTTACAAGACTAACACATTTTAAGGAGGGCTTAGCATGTATTGGCAAGGGTGTGGAGGGGCAAAACCCTCAGACATAGCTGGTGGGATATGATTTCGTTTGGCATTTACTGAGAACAGTGAAAGTTAAAGATATAACCTTATATAACTCAGTGCCGGTACTTCTATTATATACTCATGTTCCTTTTGAGCATGTACTGAGAATGTTCACAGCAGCTTTCTTTGTAGTAGTTAAAGAAAAAAGCGTCAGCCTAAATGTTCACTGACAGGAGAATTAATCCATTCATTGGAATGCATCCATGGAAATGTGAGAACTGAAACTTCACGTATTTACGTGGACGTGTCTCACAGATCCGATGATGAACAATAAAAGCAGGTTGCAGAATAGTATGTGCGCATCCCACGTGTATTAAATTTAAAAACATACCAATGAATGAAACATATTGCTTAGGCACACAAACACATATAGTAAAAACAGAATGAAATCTATGGGGACGATAAGCCCTAAATTTAAAATAGCAGGTAACTCTGGGGAGGAGGAAGGAATGTAATTATGCAGGGGAATGCAGAGATCTTTAACCATAGCTGTATTTTATATTGTAAGGTAGATGGGATAGTGGGCACATTGGTATTGTTGCATCATCATTTATATACAATACTTACCCATCAGTGTCCCCTTCCCGGTCCTTCCTTAGAGACCTCCATTTTATTTAAATATCTACTCCCCATTTAACGCATTCTGAGGTCATGGGGAACCTGACCCACTTCTAGTTCAGAGTTCATGGCCTCCTTAGTTTTAGGATGACCCATCATTCTTATTAGCAATCAGTTTAAAAAAAGGCATGTGGTCCAATTTTGGCCAATTACCTTGGAAAGGTTTTCTTTAGTTTTCTGGAAAGTACCTTCTCTAAGGAGAGAGCTACAGAAAACATCTCTCTGTGTCTCTGTCTCTTATTCTATGACTCTCTTCCTGGACCTGGAAGAGGACGCATGTAGCCATGCTTGCCTATGACAGCCTCCCTCCAACAGTGAAGGGGACAGCCTTAAGAAGTAACCAACGCTGTAAATGGCAGAGTGGAGAGATGATTAAATCTGTCAACTTTATCTCCCTGGCTCTGAAGTCCATCCCACCTTTGCTCTTCCAGAATGTGAGCCAGTACTAAGTGTTGTTGAGGTCTAAGCCACTTTGGTTTGGGTTTTCCATCATCTTGCAGCTAAAAGTATTCTAACTGTCCCACCTAGGTTGCTATGGAAGCACACAACAATCACTCCCTAATCAGCAGAAAAATTGTTTCTTAATTTCTCAATTTTAAGTTTTTCTCCTATTTTGACTTAAACATTTGTAGTCTGCTCTGATGGCTGGCTGTCAGTACTAGCAAGATTTAGTCATTGAAGAAATCCACCAACAAGCAGGAAACCAAATATTAACGGAAAAGATATTTAAAAGTCCAGTGTGGTTAGTGTATTAAATTTGCCTTTTTCTGTGAACATCTGTCTAAGTTTCCTGTGCCCACTATAACAACTTACTAAAACCAGGAGTCTTAAAACAACAAAAATTTATTCTCCTACAGTTCTGGAACCCAGAGGTGTTCTATAAGGTATATATGTATGTGTGTGTGTGTGTGTGTGTGTGTGTGTGTGTATATTTTTAATTCTTCCATTCAACCCACTACAATGTTGTTGCTCTTTGTTGTGATTCTGTAGTGCAAACAGATAATGTAGCTCTGTTTTCAAACTAAAAACTGGTTCCTGAGTAGGAATAAGTAGGAATAAGTAGATCGGTATTCACTGGTACTCTACAGACAGCATTCAGTCTTCTCTTTCCCAAATTGGTTAACTGCTTAGTTAACACTTGAGAGATTTTCTTAAAAAAGATTTTAACAGAGGAGGGGTGCCCAGCTGGCTCAGCTGGTAGAGCATGTGACTCTTGATCTTGGGGTTGTGAGTTTAAGCCCCACGTTGAGTGTAGAGATTACTTTAAAAAGTCTCAAAAGATTTTAACAGGAAATAAAGTTATGTGATATAAATGTTGGAAAACATTTTCTTGACAGTGTAAGTTCCTGGATCCCTGGGAAAGAGGCAGTGTTTAGCCTCAGATATATCCCAGGACAAATGTGGACAGAGAGGCCCAGCACCAGATACAGGCTTGCCAGAAAAGGAAAGTATGAATGAAATTAGCAGAAAGCAGATGAGTGTGAGAAGGGAAAAACCAGTTATGTTATGAGGCCATTTAATCTCCTCTGAGAGGTGGTGGATAGATCCCAGGAAGACAGCTGCAGATGCTGGAAAGGAAAGAAAGGACACTGGACTTAGGTTCAGAGAGTCCCCCTCATGTTTCTGATGTGTTTCCATATGATCCCTGGATCTGTTTTATCTCCCCTAAATTTTAGGAAAATTACACTTCCTGACACAAGTTTATGTCATAAAAACAGGGATGATGATGCACACCTCTCAGGGCTGTTATGCGGATAAATCCAGTGAACCTCATCTACAAGATGGCTCAGTTCATGTCTGTTGAATGAGAATCTGAACTAGGAATGTCTTCAGTGAGTAGCTGGTTGGGAACACCTACAGTGGGTATGTTATCATAATTATTCAGATTCACCAATTTCTATAAGGTTTTGGTTAGAAATGGAAAGGCCAAGATGAACACACTGGACTTCAGTTTCTAGCCACAATGGAGTAAAGATACGGATTAGCCCTCTCACCATAAATAACTTGGCCTGACAAACTATGGGGGGTAACTTTTGTCCAGCCAGTAGACAATAAGTGTGACAAGACTGATCCCTCAGAAGTGGGAAACTTGAATTGAGTCCTGTAACCATTCAGCTCCCTGCTTGGGGATGGTGTTCTACCCGTGGCATAAGGAACAGGAATTTGAGCAGAATGCAATGGTCCCACTGGCTAAAGGAGGCATAGGTCAGAGTTCAGGGCAACTGAAGACGCTAGAATCCATGGGGCAGGGGGGAGATATGTGTGGTGGTTCCCTCTGAGTCCGCAGCTGAGAGACACGTGCAAACAAGACTATCAGAGGTTCAGAGCTGCTGAACAGGTCTGAGAGCAGAGTTTAGGTACTAGAGGACCAGCAGTTCTGGTCTGGGACTCATTGCATTTTCAGCCCTGCCAGAGTGGAGAAAGCTCATTAATGGCTTGTTAATGGCTCATTAATGGCATCTGGCTTCTAGGAAGGCTGTACCTTAGGAGAAAGGATTGTCCTAGAGTAGGATTTCTCAGCCTTGGTTCTATTGCCATTTTGGACAAGAGAGTTCTTTGTTGGGGCGGGGTGGTTGGGAGGCTGTCTTGTGCATTGTAGGATATCTAGCATCCTGACCCCCATCTCCTAGATACCAGTAATGCCACACCACTGACTTGTGACAGCCAAAAAATATCTCCAGCCATTGTCAAGTGTCCTCTCGAGGCAGAATCACCCCAGTTGACAACTACTGCCCTTGGTTAGAACCTAATTTGTACCTTTCCTAACAGAACGCAAAACTGAGTCATAAGATTTGGAGCAGAGGGGCACCTAGGTGGCTTAGTTGGTTAAGCATCTGCCTTCAGCTCAGGTCATGATTTCAGGGTCCTGGAATGGAGCCACGTGTTGGGCTCCCAGCTCACTGGGGAGTCTGCTTTCCTTCTCCCTCTGCTTCTTTCCCCACCCCACTCATGCACTCTCTCTTTCTCTCCCTCCCTATCTTTCAAATAAATAAATAAATAAATAAATAAATAAATAATCTAAAAAAAAAAAAAAAAGATTTTCAGTAGAGGCAGAGTTTTCCATACTAATGGTTGAGTCCTGCCAAGTTGGAGGAGCTTGGGAAACACTGGGCTTTCCACAGATCTGGAGTAACAGCTCCTAAAAGTAAACCTACACTAGCTCAAGATGATCCACCAGGAACTGAACTGCAGAAGCAGTGCCTTTGAGAAGATAAAATCCAAAAAACAACAAAAAAAGACAGCCACGAGTACCCTATCATGGATTAATCACAACACCCAGTGTTCAGTGAAGAGATACTAGATGTACAAGCAACAGAAAAATTTAGTATTTAGTCAAGCAAAACTGCAAACAATAAAAACTAAACCCACAATGGCCCAGATGTTGGGCTTGGAAAAGGAAAACTCTAGGGCAGCTATTATAAATGCATTCAGAGAACTAAAGGAGTGAACAGGCGACCTATGCAAACAAGTGAAGGCCACAAAATAAGAACAAATGGAAATTCTAGCAGTGAAAGTAAGAACTGAAATGAATAATACCTGAAGTAGAAGTACTTAGTGGTAGATTGAAATAGCAGAAGGCAAGATCTGGGAACTGGAAGGCAGATGAGTAATAATAGTCCAACTGAAGAACAGAGAGTGAAAAGATGTCAAAAAGTGAACTGAGCCTTGGTTTGTGGGACAACATCCAATAGTCTTTTATATGTATCCTTAGAATCCCAGAACCAGAAGGAGGCTGAGAGAAGTCACCTGCAGCAGACCTACACTATAAGAAATGCTAACAGATATCATTCAGGCATAAGGGAAATAATACTGAAATGTAAAGACCAATCCAGGGACCATGTCATAGTAAATCAACAACAAAAAAGTTCATGGCCAAGGCAAAAAATATTCTAAGCTTCATCCCCCAATAATATTCAAGGAAATTAAAATCACAATCCACAGCGATATGCCCGTAGATCCTTCCAGTGGTTTTAAGATATGTCCAAAATTCATCTGCTCTCCCCCCTTTCAAAAGATGGAGGCCAGTTCTCTTCACCTTGAGAGTGGGCTGGACTTGGTGGCCCACTAGTGAACAAAATATAGTGGAAGTGATGGTGGGGATTTCCAGGGCTGGGTCAGCTCCCTCCTGTTCCCTGAGCTGGCTCACTCCCTCTGAGGAAGCTGGCTGCCACGTTGTGAAGACACCCAGGCAGCCCTCTGGAGAGGCCTTGTGATGAGGAGCTGAGGCCTCCTGCCCACAGCTGTGTGAGGGGGGCTTCCTTCCAGTCATCTCGTCTTGAGGTGACTTCAGCCCTGCCTGATGCAGTAACTGCACCCCATGAGAGGCCTTGAGCCAGAATAACTCAGTCTCCCCAGTTTCTGACCTGCAGAAACTGTGAGATGATGTATTTGTATTCCTGTGAGCTGCTAAATTTTGGGAAAATTGATGCAGCAGTAGAGAACTAATCCATTCCCTTTCCTGGGTTCATCTGGGGTACCCCCTCTCTCCCACTATCCAGATAGCTCCAAAGTCTCTTGTCCCAATTCTTATTTTCCTCACTGTTCAAGCCCACTTCTCCTCTTTTCTTTTACTTCTCTCTCTCTCCTTTATTGTTTGCTTGTTGTTTTTGTTCTGTTTAGCCTTTTCCACTGCAAATCCGTATCCTCATTTCTCTCTCTTCTTCTCCCACCGATTAGCCACATCTCCCCCCAGTAAGACCCTGAAGTGGAGGGTAAGTTGTGAGAAGGGACAGAAGGAGAAAATAATGACCAGGTAGCACCAGCTTTTCTTGAAAGGAGGAGAAAAGCCGCAAATACACATATGTCCATCATTTTTGTCTCTCTTATATTAGTTATTTCTAACTGAAGTCTGTTGTATGCCTGCTGTCCGGTACAATGCTAGGAGTTTCGCATGTGTGTATTTAATCCCCAAAACACATCCCAATGAAATAGATGCTATTGTTGTCCCATTTTTCAAGGAGAAAACTGAGGCACAGAGAAATTAAGTGACTTGCTAACAGTCACAGAGCTGTCACACAACAGGGCCAGGGTTCAAAGGTCTGTGTAACTCAGAAGCCCACCACCAAAGTCTCTATGCACATTGCACCAAACTGGGCGCAAATTAGCTCAAACTCATTGTTAATTTCCACAAAACCCCAGGGCTGACTGTCTCACACACTTAGTGTGTGCTAAGACATTTTTAAGCTCATGTTACCTACTCTCCTTTCTTGGGCCAGAAAGGAACCCGGAATTTCCAAGACATACTGAACTCATGGTAGCCTTTCTCTTTTTTCAACCCCAAATGGGATCTGAGCAGAAAATTCTTGGAACATCTGGGTTGGGGATTTCCCCCATCCCGGCCCAAGGAAAAGCTTTTCCAGACCACCAGCTTTCCATTTGTCAGTCATTACCATAGGTGGCAGGACTGTTTTCCCCACAGGATTGAAATGACACATCCTTGGTGCATCATCCGACACATGAACCTTCCTCATCACCATGAAGTTTGGCGTTGGAAACCAGTTGTCTCTACAGCCCGTGCTCTTTTAGGCTTCAGAGGGCTCATGTCTTTAAAAATAAAAATGCTTATTTTTATAATTATGAAAGTAGCACAATGACTACAATAGAAAACAGACGGTAAAATTATTCAAAACCCAAGATAATGATTATTCTTATGACACACGCATCAGGCATTCCATTGGGCCACTGTATTCTCATCTTTTGTGAATTCTCGCTTTGGGTTCCAGATGTTGAAAGACTTAGCTCTCAGGACTTTCTGTTTTTGCCACTGAAACCTGGACTGCCTGCAGTTGGGTCTCTGTCCTTGTTCAATTCACAAATCTCATTGCTTTTGCATCCTCTTCCCAGCAGCCCTGCTGGAGGGCTCCCTCTGACAAAAGATAGCTTTGTCATGTGTTCTGTTGTTCCAGCCCATGCTTGTTTCTTGGTGTAATTGATTATGTTATTGTTTGCCACCATCTTCTTCCTCCCTATGAGGGTTTTTTTTTTAATATTTTATTTATTTATAAGAGAGAGCGGGGGGCAGAGACACAGGCAGAGGGAGAAGCAGGCTCCATGCAGGGAGCCCGATGTGGGACTCGATCCCAGGACTCCAGGGTCATGCCCTGGGCTGAAGGCAGGCGCTAAACCGTTGAGCCACCCAGGGATCCCCCTATGAGGGTTTTATATATCCACAGCCTTTGCCACATGACTTCCAGCAGTGATTCCAGTGAGTAGAATATATTTCTTCCAGGAGTTTTTCCAGTAGGTGGAATATATTGTCAGGCTTGGCCATGTGACTTGGCCATGTGACTTGGCCCTTTGTTCAGCCAATGTGATATAAGCAGACGTGATTTTATGCCATGTCAGAGCAGAAACTTTTGAAGATATTGCATAGTCTGGCTTGGCCTCCTGCCTTCCTGCCTTCTGCAGAATGATCGGCATGTCCCAGATGCTCCTTCAGCCTGAGCTCTGGAGTGAGAAGACATGTGGGGCAGGGCGGGGCAGAGATGCAGCTGACTGCAAACCAGAGTACAAGAGGTAAACCTTGTTGTTGGAAGCCACCAAGATTTTCGGAGTCTTTTGCTGCAACACAATACAGACTAATACATTGGTTCTCTAGGTAAGCTAGGAAGTGTCCATCTACTGGGACAAACTTTCTTCACTGGAAGCTTCTAAACTACTTCCAGCTCCCTCCTGAGACTGAGTGAGGCATGACATCATTCTTTTTTTTTTTTTTCTCATGACATCATTCTGCTTTCACTGACGGGAGTCAAATGCTGGCACGCACTACACTTTCATCGTGGTGTTGTGACTCTGTCCAGGCTGTTAGAGAAATTTATGGGATGCAAAGAAGAGCTTCTAGAACTGGGAGCTGCTGGAGCTACTGCTACTTGTCTCTCATCTCTTCTGGTTGCTGATCGATTTTATTCTCTTCTCTTGAAGATTAGTTTTCGCCAGTGCCCAAGAGGCAAAGGGCCTCCCGTGCAGTCTCCACTTACACAGTCCAGGAAGGTAGTGTGAACTTGGGTCGTTTCCATCCCTAAATCAGCCTTTCTGTCCAGAATATGTGACAGGTAGTTGTGCCTGGGTTCAAATTCCCCGTGGCTTGGGGTGAAGGCAGGGGTCCACTGCTAGAAGCATGTTGTGGTGGTGCATGGGGCGGGGGGGGCAGATCAAGACAGTAGCACTGCAGGCGAAGTGACCACAAACCAGTGTGATTACCAGCACTTGGATGGGGGTTGTGGTAGTTGTTGGCCGTGTAGAAAACACATGGTCTTGGAAGTCAGGCAGTTGTGAAACCCTGTGGAAGTTTCTTAGCCTCTATAAACCTTGATCTCATATAAAAAATGGAGATAATAATTTCTGTCTCACATTTGTTAGGATTAAGTGAGATAACATATAGGAAAGTGCCTGGAACATGTGGTCAACAGATACTAGATACCACTTCCCAAGTCCTGCTGTACTTGTACCTGAGCTGCCTCGGATAATGCAGCCCCCCTCTGCCAATATCCCTATTTCTTACTCGGCAGTGAGAAACACAGCTCTCAAGTGGAGCCAAGGGTCCCCCATTAGTGGCTCACTGCATCTCTCCCTGGAGGGGAAACGCATGGGACAGTGGATTATTGGAGAGTGTCCTGAGAATGAGACTGGAAGGTATAAAAGAATTTGGTGGCTTTCAGAAGAGTTTCTCTGTTAGAATGCCTGAAATACTTTCGTGTACTGCCTTAGCAATTTGTAACCCCCATGGGGTGTAATGAACCCCCATGAGAATCTGAGATTATGGACATTCTTCTCTGAAAGATGTATAATTGTACATACAATTTCAGGAGGTTCACAAAACTCCAGGAAGCCCAGCCATGGGACCCCAGGTTCAGAGCCCTTGCACTAGATGGGGAGTCTTGCCAAGGGAACTCTGATACCTCTTAACTTGTATGGCAATTGGATGGGCATTGCCAACTCTTTCTCCTTGACTTTCCTTTGTTCAGGCATGCATGTCTAACCAACCCTCCTCTGAGAGACATTTTCAATGCCAGGTAACTTTGAATCTAGGCACAACATCTGCCCTCAATAAGTCTTTCTTTGTTTAAGTCTTGCCAACCGCTGGGCCATTTCTGTTTCTTCAAGTTGATCCTATACTTCTATTTTGTGGATTTTAAAGCTTTTCTCTCAATGGGTATTCTTATTTAGTGTTTTTTTTTTTTTTTGGGGATATCAGGATTCTTCTGCTTGTGATAGATGGAAAATCCACATTTTAAATGGCTTGGGCAAAAAGAGGGAATGGTTTACACAATTGTTCAAGAGTTATGTCTGACTTCAGCTGTAGCTGCATCTAGGGGCTGAAGTGTCACCAGGGGAACTCAGTCTCATGGGCAAACTGTCTTCCTTTGTTTCGGCTTCATTCCCAGGCAGTGTTTTCCTCGTAGTGGCAGCATGGCTGCCAGCAGTTTCAGGCTTACTTCTTAGTCACTCTCAGAAATGTAAACCAGCTTCCCACAATCTGCCTGGGAAAAAAGCAAATGCGAGATTATCTCCTTTCTTCATCTCCAAGCAGAATGTACTCATTCACTCATCCTACTCTGTTTGAGATGATGTGGTTGTTAGAAGGGCCAGATTGAGACAGGACTTGTAGGATAAATGCAAAGCAGTAAAACATGTGGCCGGAGTGGAACTGGGGAACAGTGTAAAAGCAAAAAAGCAAAGAATGTCCTGCATCAGTGAAAACTTTCATGTGAGTGGAGGAAGGTGCTTGGGTAGGAGTGTTGAGAGATAAGAAGAAATGGAACAGAGTGGCAAGGGATACAAGCCCTTATTTACCATAATAAGGAGCCTGGGCTCTACAAAGGAGCAAGGGACAGACTGTCAAAGAGCTTCAAGCTCCTGACACAGACATGTGGAAGATTTGAGAAAGATTGCCCTGACTGCAGCGTGAAAGATGAGTTAGAGGAGGAAGGCCCAGATATAGGAGGCATCTTCCTGGAGAAGTGATCACCATCTTCCAAGAGACAAAGGATGAAGGTCTGAACTGAGGCAGATGAAGGAAGAACGGGTTTCCAAGCTTTTACGAGGCAGAGTTGACAGGCCTGGAGACCAGATGAGTGGAGGATGAGAAAGGAAGAGTCTAAGATAATTCCCAGGCCTCTCTGCTGGGAAACTAGAAGGATGGTGGTGGCTTGCACTGAGACGAGGAACATGGGAGAGGTTTAGGGGTGAGGGGGAGATGGAGAGTTAGTGCTCTTGGGATATCAGGTTGCGGCTGTCTGGATATTAGCTGGATTCCTGCATCCAGAGCTCTGGATGGGCAGATAGGAGGCTTGTGGGCCATGGTGGTGGTGGTTGTGGTGGGAGCATTAATAATCTAGATAGGGCATCACCAGCAGAATGTGCTATTGTTGTTATAATTTTGTCCTTTTAATTAGTATTTTCTTCTGTCCTGTTCATTTCCATTGTGACTCCAAGTCCTGGGCGAGGGAGAGTCCAGTTGGCCAAGCTGGGTCAGAGTAAGCTCTTTGGTGTGGGGAGGGCAAGAGACTTAGATTTTTCACTACTTGGGACACCTGGGTGGCTCAGCAGTTGACTTCTCTCTCTGGCTCAGGGCATGATCCCGTGGTCCCAGGATCGAGTCCCACATTGGGCTCCCTGCACGGATCCTGCTTCTCCCTCTGCTGTCTCTCATGAATAAATAAATAAAATCTTTAAAAAAAAAAAAAAAAAGATTTCTCAGCTACTCAAGATGCACAGTGCAGATGAGGTCATTTCCCCAGAAGAAATAAAGATATTAACTATGAAAAGGGGGGAATGGATACCCTCTGACCCCAAAAGGACAAATGTCTGTTTATAACTCCACCACTTATTTCAGCCTGTTTCCTTTCTGGTGGTTGCTACAGAGAGGCTACAAGAGTTACTTCACCTAAAGCTCTGACACCCTCCATCTGGCTCATAGCAATTGCTTTTTAAGTGTTTATTATTTTTTATACCAGTGATCCAAAACATAGTTCTTTAGGTAGTGGGCACAGGGCCAAAGTATTTCACAGGAAATATTTCAGAAAGGACACATTTCCTCAAGCACATGGTTACTTTAAACTGTCTTAGGGCATAGGTAACTCTGATGACATAAATCACTCTTGACCAGGTGTGGAGCACCCGAGGCCATGAGTGGTGCCCTCGACAAAGCGGCTTCCTAATGAGTGGATAAACCACGTTTTATGTTGAACACACGGCATGTGTCCGCGGTCAGTCCAGCCATCATGACCCACGTTATTTATTGACTCTCCCCCTGACCTTGGGACGGAAATAGCATTCTCTGCATTTTAAAAGCAAGATAGGCCTCGGGGACTCGGGGCATCGTGACCGGCCCAAGGACACGGCGTGGAAAGTGGCCGAGCCGAGGTGACACTGGGCTTGTTCTGCAAGTTCTGGGCAGGTGCTGGGAGGCAGCTGGAGCCGAGGAAGCGCGCGCGTCGCCCCGCGGGCCTCCCTGCGGCCTGGAGCGCAGACATCAGCCGGGAGCCGCGGCCCGGGGCGCGAGCGCCTGCTCTCGGCCGAAGGTCCCACGGAGCCACTCGGGTGTCTCGGGCCTACTGCACTGGCGGGTCTCTGCAGGGAAGCCCGGCCGCACGCGGCGTCTGCGCGGGGACCCCCTTCCCGGGGACGTCGGGGTGAACCTGTGTGTGTCTCCGAGGCTCCGGGCTGTCTCAGCAGGAGCCCAGGCCGCAAACCCAGGGGCCCGAGGAAAGTAGGTCAGCGCGCGGCCGGCGGCGCTTCCTGCCCGAGCCCGCGCCTCCCTCGCCGCGCGGGGCTCCTCCTCCCGGAGCGCCGCCCGCTCCCCCGCACGCGCTCCCCCCGCCGCAGCCCCCGCTCCCGCCCCTCCTCCTTCCTGGACCTCCCCCTCCCGCTGCCCGGCCCCGCCCCTCCCGCTGCCCGGCCCCGCCCCGCCCCTCCTGCTGCCAGGCCCCGCCCTCCCGCTGCACGGCCCCGCCCCTCCTGCTGCCAGGCCCCGCCCTCCCGCTGCACGGCCCCGCCCCCGCCTGCTGCCAGGCCCCGCCCCCTCCCGCTGCCCAGTCCCGCCCCCGCCTCCTCCCGCTGCACGGCCCCGCCCCCAAACCCCTCCCGCTGCCGGGCCCCGCCCTGCCCGCTACACAGCCCCGCCCCTTCTCCCTCCCGCTGCACGGTCCCTCCCCCAAACCCCTCCCGCTGCCGGGCCCCGCCCTGCCCGCTACACAGCCCCGCCCCTTCCCCCTCCCGCTGCACGGTCCCGCCCCCAAACCCCTCCCGCTGCCCGGCCCCGCCCCGCCCCCGCCCGCTGCCCTTCCCCCCCTCACCATCCCGCTGCCCGGCCCCGCCCCCTCCCGCTGCCCTTCCCCCTCTTCCCCTCTAGGTGCCCGCTGCCCGGTCCCCGCCCCCTCCCCTCCCGCTGCCCGGCCCCGCCCCCGCCCCTCCCCCTCCCGCTGCCCGGTCCACCTGACACCTGCCCCACTCCCTCCTCCACCACCACCTTGCACGTCCACTTCTGCTAGCCATAGGCTTCCTAATACACCCAAAGAGAGAACGTGCTTGTTCTAAAGAGATCAAAAGATGCGCGGAAGTTGACGCAGGAGCAGAGGAAAAATCCCACAGCTCAGAAATAACCATCGCTGACACCGGGTGAACAACTGCTCTAGATATATTTTTATGGATATAGGCACATGTTTTAATGTATTATGTATATGCGTACGGTTAGAGTATAGATATAAATATTGTATAAAAGGCAGATGCTATTTCTTTTAAAGCATTCAATTTAATACTTTACTTTTATTTGAATTCAGTACTAGAGAAGAAATTGTAGCGAGAGGGAAGGAATAGTTGAAAAAAATTTTAAATATGTCTTTACCACAAGAGGGTAATAATTCCTTTAAGAAGAATGACAGGAGGTGAGGGAGGGAAGGAGAGATGTGGGTTGGGGAGAGAATGAGAATTAAGTGGAGATTTTATTTTTCTTTCTTTGTTATGTAGATGTGTTTTATTTATTTATTTATTTATTTATTTATTTATTTAATTTATTATGAGAGCAGGGATAAGGGGAGGAGAAGAGGAAGAGAGAGAGAAAGTCCCAGGTAGGCTCTCCACTTAGTGTAGAGCCAGACATTGGGCTTGATTGCACTACCTCAAGATCATGATCAGAGCTTAAATCAAGAGTCCTATGCTTGACTAACTGAGCCACCCAGGTGCCTCTATTTTTAAAATTTTTAAGTTTAATTTATTTTTATTAAGTGGTTGGGGATTTATTTATATTTATTTTACATTTTTAAAATTTAAATTCAATTTGCAAACATATAGTATAACACTCAGTGGTCATCCGTTCAAGTGCCCTCCTCATTGCCCTTCCTCCAGTTACCCCATTACCCCACGCCACTCACCTTCCCTCTTGCAACCCTTTGTTTCTCAGAGTTGGGGGTCTCTTATGGTTTGTTTTCCTCTCTAATTTTTTCCCACCCAGTTCCCCTACTTTCCCTTATAATCCCTTTCACTATTTCTTATATTCCACACATGAGTGAAACCATATGATGATTGTCCTTCTCCGACTGACTTATTTCACACAGCATAATACCCTCCAGTTCCATCCACGTTGAAGCAAATGGTGGGTATTCCTCTCTTCTGATGGCTGAGTAATATTCCATTATATATATAGAACACATCTTTATCCATTCATCTGTTGAGGGACATCGTGGCTCCTTCCACAGTTTGGCTATTGTAGACATTGCTGCTATGAACATTGGGGTGCAGGTGTCCTGGTGTTTCACTACATCAGGATCTTTGGGGTAAATACCCAGTAGTGCAATTGTTGGGTCATAGGGTAATTCTACTTTTAACTTCTTGAGTAACCTCCAAACTATTTTCCAGAGTGGCTGTACCAGTTCACATTAGACATTTCTGCAAAGAAGACATAGACATGGCCTACAATTAGGATAGTTCTACTTTTAACTTCTTGAGTAACCTCCACACTGTTTTCCAGAGTCACTGTACCAGTTTGCATTCCCACTAACATTGCAATCCTCTCCAACATTTGTTTCCTTTCTCCAATCCTCTCCAACATTTGTTTCCTGTCTTGTTAATTTTCGCTATTCTCGCTGGTGTGAGGTGGTATCTCATTGTGGTTTTGATTTGTATTTCCCTGATGGCAAGTGATATGGAGCATTTTCTCATGTACTTGTTGGCCATGTCAAGGTAATGCTGGCCTCATAAAACAAGTTTGCAAGTATTCCCTCCCTTTCTATCCTTCAAAACAGCTTTAGTAGAATAGGTATTATTTCTTCTTTAAATAGAATTCCTCTGGGAAGCCATCTGGCCCTGGATTTTTGTGTTTTGGGAGGTTTTTGATGACTGCTTCAATTTCCTTGCTGGTTATTGGCCTGTTCAGGTTTTCTATTTCTTCCTATTCCAGTTTTGGTAGTTTGCAGGTTTTCAGAAATGCATCCATTTCTTCTAGATTGCCTAATTTGTTGGCATGTAGTTGCTCATAATATGTTTTTAAAATCGTTTGTATTTCCTTGGTATTGGATGTGATCTCTCCTCTTTCATTCATGATTTTATTAATCTGAGTCTTTTTAATAAGGCTGGCTAGTAGTTTATCTGTCTTATTAATTCTTTCAAAGTGCCAACTCCTGATTTTGTTCTACAGTTCTTCTGGTCTATATTTCTTTGAGTTCTGCTCTGATCTTTAATATCTCTCTTCTTCTTCTTGATTTAGGCTTTATTTGCTGTTCTTTCTCCAATTCCTTTAGGTGCAAGGTTAGCTTGTGTATTTTAGATTTTTCTAATTTTTGGAGGGAGGCTTGTATTGCAATGTGTTTCCCTCTTAGGACCACTTTTGCCATATCCCAAAGATTTTGAACGGTTATATTTTCATTACTTTCCATGAATCTTTAATTCTTCTCTAATTTCCTGGTTGATCCATTCATCTTTTAGTAGGATGCTCTTTAACCTCCATGTGTTTGAGTTTCTTCCAAATTTCTTCTTGTGGTTGAGTTCTAGTTTCAAAGTATTGTGGTCTGAAAACATGCAGGGGACAATCCCAGTCTTTTGGTATTGGTTGAGACTTGATTTGTGACTCAGTATGTGGTCTATTCTGGAGAAAGTTCCATACGCACTTGAGAAGAATGTGTATTCGGTTGCATTTGGATGGACTGTTTTATCTATCTATGAAATCTGGTCCAGTGTATCATTCAAGGCCCTTGTTTCTTTGGTAATGTTCTGCTTAGAATATCTGTCATTTGCTAAGAGTGCCTTGTTGAAGTCTCCTACTATTAGTGTATTATTATCTAAGTATCTCTTTACTTTGGTTATTAATTGATATATTTGGCAGCTCCCACATTAGGGGCATAAATATTCATGATTGTTAGGTCCTCTTATTGGATAGACCCTTTAAGTATGATATAATGTCCCTCTTCATCTCTTACTACAGTCTTTGGTGTAAATTCTAATTTTTCTGATATGAGGATTGCTACCCCAGCTTTCTTTTGAGGATCATTTGAATGGTAAATGGTAAACCCCTTCATTTTCAGGCTGCAAGTGTCCTTAGGTCTAAAATGAGTCTCTTGTAGACAGCATATAGATGGGTCTTGCTTTTTTATCCAGTCTGATACCCTGCATCTTTTGATGGAATCATTTACCCTGTTCATGTTCAGAGTAACTATTGAAAGAAATGAATTTAGTGTCATTGTATTACCTATACAGTTCCTGTTTTTGTGGATTGTTTCTTTGGGCTCCCTCTTTCTTTTACAGGGTCCCCCTTAATATTTCTTGCAGAGCTGCTTTGGTGGTCACATATTCTTTCAGTTTCTGCCTATTCTGGAAGCTCTTTATCTCCTTCTATTATGAATGCCAGCCTTGCTGGATAAAGTATTCTTGGCTGCATGCTTTTCTCATTTAGTACCCTGTATATATCATGTCAGCCCTTTCTGGACTTCCAGGTCTCTGTGGAGAAGTCTGCTGTTGATCTGCTATTTCTCTCCATATAAGTCAAGAATCTCTTGTCTCAAGTTTCTTTGAGAATTTTCTCTTTGTCTTTGAAATTTGCAAGTTTCACTATTAAAGGTTGAGGTGTTGAATGATTTTTGATTTTTGGCGGGGTCTTCTCTCTCTCTCTTGGATCTGAATGCCTGTTTCCTTTCCCGGTTTGGAAAGTTCTCAGCTATGATTTGCTCAAATATACTTTGTCGTCCCCTCTCTCTCTTAGCCTCTTCTGGAATCCCAATTAGACGTATATTCTTCCTTTTCAAGCTATCATTTATTTCCCAAAGCCTTTCCTCGTGGGCTCTTAATTGTTTTTCTCCTTTTTTCCTCAGCTTCCTTCCTTTCCATTAACTTGTCTTCTATGTCATTCACTCTCTCTTCCACTTCATTAACCCGAGTAGTTAGATAATCCAGTTTGGATTGCATCTCAGTTAAACTATTTTTAATTTCGGCCTGATTAGATCTCAATTCTGCAGTAACAAAGTCTCTAGAGTCCTTTACACTTTTTTCCAGAGCCACCAGTAACTTTATAATTGTACTTCTGAACTGACTTTCTGACATTGCATTGAAATCCAAATTCTGTAACTCTGTGACAGTATTGTTTCCAGTTCTTTCTTTTGTGGTGAATTCTTCCTTCTAGTCATTTTGTCCAGTGCAAATTGGCTGTATGAACAAGTTGAGTCAAAAATATAAACCATAACCTTAGTAAAATACACCCTAGATGAGACCAGATTATAAAAGAAAAAGAAGAACAGAACAAAATAAAACAAAAGGACTCTAAAGTGAAAAACAAATTCTAAAAGTAGTAAAAATAAAAAACCAAAAATGAAGAAAAAAAAAAAGGAAAAAAGGATGGTGGTGATGGTAGGGAAGTGGTTGTAGAGAGGATGTAGTCTCCCTGAGGGGACCTAGAGGGTGATGCTCTTGGTTTTGAATGTATTTTCTTCTGTATGTTAGAAGGTGCTGACTCCCAAATTTACATAAACCAGTATTACTTATATAAAGACCCAACATTGACCACAAAAACATGAACAAGATAAAATAGGGGGGCAGAATGGAAAGGAAGACAGAATATAATCTCACAGAATGAACCAACACATTGTTCCACTTGGTTCTGGGTGTATTTTGGTCATGTGTTAGAAGGTACTAATTTCCACCATTGTAAAACAAAGTGAGATGGAGAAAACAAAAAACAAAAACCCATATCTCGGATATCTATGAAAATTAAATTGAATGCATTGAAGGGAATCCAGAAATGAAAAATAAATCTAAGACATGTACTTGTAGAAATACGAAAGTCAAAAAGGAAAAAAAAAACTTAAAAATGAGAGTTGGTAAAATATTGAAGTTAAGGTAGGAAAAGAGAAAAAATATTGGAAATTTTTAGTCTGGTATAAAAACGAGTCGTAATGGAAAAAGAAAGAAAGATGCCCTCTAGTTCTGTATACTATTTTCCCTCAGTTCTGGAGCTTTCCAGTGCTGCTTGGTCAATAAACTTGTTCTTCCCTTGTTCTTCTAGCTGGTCTTCTGGGGGAGGGGCTTGGTATGCTGATTCTCAGGTGTCTGCCTGGGTGGAGATGCTCCGCCCCTTGCCAGGTGCTGGGCTCAGTATGAGCTCTTTATTCTGGGGGGGCCTTTGTTCCCTAGACACCCTGCCTCTCCCAGGCACAAAGTGAAACAAAGGGAAAAAAATGGTGGCAGCCAGATTTCTAGCTCTGGAGTGGAGCTCCCTGTGAGTAACTAATTGCAGTCTCCCAGTCCACACTGGCCCAGATGCTCTTGGGGACAGGTGTGGGTGCACTGATCTGGACAGCTTGCCAGGTGCCCAGTGGTAGGAGAGTTTTTGCTTTCCTGTGCCCTCCCTGCTTCTGCCTGTCCCAGGGTGAAAGGAGGATAGCTGGCTTTGTCTGCTTTGGCGCCCTCAGATCCAGGGCCTTGAGCTGCTGGACTCGTGCCCCTGGGGACTGCTTCTCCCAAAGGGAATAGA
Organism: Vulpes vulpes; assembly: GCF_048418805.1. Taxonomy (NCBI): domain Eukaryota; kingdom Metazoa; phylum Chordata; class Mammalia; order Carnivora; family Canidae; genus Vulpes; species Vulpes vulpes. The sequence continues at coordinate 683,514 of NW_027325670.1, forward strand.
GGACAGCCACCTCCATCTGTTGCTGGGCTGTAGGGTAAAGCGTATTCCGGAGCTGACCCATGTAACCAGCAGTCTTCTTCCAAATACTCCGGATGGCTGCGGCGCTCCAGCCCTTTACCAAGATCAGACTGATTTGCGGTGAGCTTTCCCCCGGGTGCCCCTCCTCTTATGTGACTCTGGGAATCTTTTTTTTTTTTTTTTTTAAGATTTTTTAAAATTTATTTATTCAGAGAGAGAGAGAGAGAGAGGCAGAGGGAGAAGCAGGCTCCATGCAGGGAGCCTGACATGGGACTTGATCTCGGGCCTCCAGGATCACACCCCAGGCTGCAGGCAGCGCTAAACCACTGTGCCACCGGGGCTGCCCCACTCGGGGAATCTTTTTTTTTTTTTTTTTAAATTTTGTTTATTTTATGATAGTCACAGAGAGAGAGAGAGGGGCAGAGACACAGGCAGAGGGAGAAGCAGGCTCCATGCACCGGGAGCCCGACGTGGGATTCGATTCCGGGTCTCCAGGATCGCACCCTGGGCCAAAGGCAGGTGCCAAACCACTGCGCCACCCAGGGATCCCCACACTCGGGGAATCTTGATGCTTCACTGCCCCTCCTGCGATTTTGCCCGACTTCCCTGCTAAGCACTTTTCTGTCAGGGAAAACTCAGGCAGGGATTTTTAAAGTTCCCTCTTGTCCAGGGGTGGGCTTTCCTGCTCCAGAGGCTTTCACCACTCCACTTTAGCCTTGGTAGTCACGGTTCCCCTCCCCTACTTTATTTCTTTTTTATTTTATTTTATTTTATTTTATTTTATTTTATTTTATTTTATTTTATTTTATTTTATTTTAATTATTTTATTTTTGCCGTCCTACATTGTTAGAAGCAAAAACTTTTCTCTGTAGCATTCCAGCTCTTCTGTCTTTCCATCTCAGGTCAAATTTGTAGGTGTTCAGGATGTTTTGGATGTTATCTAGGTTAGTTTGTGGACCAGATCAATTGAGGACCCCAACTCTTCCTCCATCTTGCCAGTCCCCCCGTTGGGGATTTTAAAAAGCTATGTGTTTTAGTTTTTAGCCAGTATAATTATTCTTGCTAAGAAAGATGAGAGGATTAACATGTAGGAGTTTCTTCCTATTACTTTTGTTTCTTGATTTTTAAAAATTACACTATTTTTAATTTTCCAGGTTTATAACATTCACATTCAGTTATTTAAATATATTTCCCCATAGTTCTTTATTCTTAGTTCTACATTGAAATAGATCTAGTGCTCATCATCAGCCCTGTTCACATGTCTTCTGCATTCCTGAATTATTTATTTAAGGTCATCCCTCAGTTGTCTGGATTTCAATAGAAGTCATTGTTTCCAGAATGATTTATAAGTCTTGTATTGCTTGAGCATTATCCTGGACTGGGTATAGCATTCTCAAGATACACTTTCTTTCATTTAGAACCTTGTGGACATTATTCCATTGTCTGCTGAAATTGAATGATGCTGTGGAACTGTCTGAGGATAGCTAGACTTTTTTTTCTTCCTTGTAGGTAATTTATTCTTGTTCCTGGGTATGGGAGGAATTCTTTCTGATTCTGTATGATCCCAGCTTAACTGGGATATATTCGGTATTAAGCATTCTTAATAAAATTTTCCCTTTAGAGCCAAAAAGTCATTATTCTTTTTATATCAGGACAATTTTTTGGTATTATGTCTGTAAGTACATCTTCTTAAATCTTTGTTGGATTAGCAGTTTAAGAAATCAAATATCCATATGTTGGGTACTTTTTGTCTTCCATAGCTGCCAGCTTCTCTTGAACAGTTTTAAGATGTTTGTCATTTTAATTGTAATGCAAGACTTTTATTTCACTAATTCAGTTTACCACCCAAAATCACTTCTTTGCTGTCCTGAATTATTTAGTGTTCCAAAATAGTGTTGTTTTGGTTCTCAATTTGTTTCCTTAATTCTTTAGTCTCCGTTCAGAAAATCTCATTCTATTGTTTTTATTTTCTTGTTTGGAGCTCTTGTTTTATTGAGATTTATGTTCTTATTTGTTGCTGGTATGAAGTAGCACATAAGGGATTTCTTCCTTTCTTTTGAGTCATGTTTCCTTCTTGCTTGAGTTTTTGTTTTATATTTGCATGTTTTTTCCTCCCTCCCTCCCTTCTTCCTTCCTTCCTTCCTTCCTTCCTTCCTTCCTTCCTTCCTTCCTTCTTCTTCTTCTTTTTTTTTTTCTTCAGTAAGTTTGCATAGTTTCTGTGACCTTTCTTTTCATCTTATGCTTGGGCAGCTCTGACCAGACATTCTATTTATAATTATATAGTGTGGTTGACTTCTTAACTCTCTTTCTACCCTATCTGAAACCAGATTGTTTCCTCTCCAAGCTATATTTCAAAGGCTAGGTAGTTTGTGTTTCATGCACTTATTTGTGGCCTGGGGGAATGGTGGAGGGAGGGAGGGAGATCCAGGGAAAAGTTGCTTTAGTCTACAAAGGCAAAAATACTTTCTGTTACAATTGGCTGAGCCCTATTCTCTCTTCTAAATTATACCAGTGTCCTGGATCAAGGTTCACTCCACTAGTGTGTGTGTGGGATATCTCTGTCTCTATCTCTATCTCCCCAGGGGTTGGGCCAGTGTTTAGATTTGGAGCTTTTTCTAGGTGTTCCCTTTCTCTGTTCCTGGACTCTCCCTATTTCTTCCCAGCAGCCCTTTCTCCTATTTCTATATCAGAAGAGAAAAGGGTATGAATTGGGAGATTAAGTAAAACTTCTCTGAACTTTATTTACTTAAAGGGACTTATCCCCTCTATGGGATAAGGGTGGTTTGAGAGCCATGCCATGTTGTAATTTTTGTTTTGCCCCAGAATTTTGTGTTCCTTTCTTTAGTTGACATTTCATTAGTTTATCCTGTTGGTCTTTGATTGCTGTTGATGACTGTTTGCTTTTGTACTGGTTTAGCTGTTTTGCTCATTTTATTAGGTGTTGGGAATGGGGAATTTTGAGATGGAATTTCAAACACTATCTTAAACCTCTAGACTTGGAATTTCTGAAGTTGTGTTCAGACCACCAATTGCCCAAAGGCCACATTTTGATTTTTAAAAATCCTCCCAGGCCCTTGTCCATATTCATTCAACTGATCATTGACTCAACAACATTTATGTTTAAGACACTGTGGTGATTATATTATTTCTTTTTTTTTAAATTAATTTATTTATTTATGATAGAGATAGAGAGAGAGAGAGAGAGAGAGAGAGAGGCAGAGACACAGGAGGAGGGAGAAGCAGGCTCCATGCCAGGAGCCTAACATGGGACTCGATCCCGGGACTCCAGGATCGCGCCCTGGGCCAAAGGCAGGCGCCAAACTGCTGAGCCACCCAGGGATCCCGATTATATTGTTTCTTTACTATTGCTTCCAAATCAGATACTGTATATCTCCACATCACATTATCCAAACAGCTTAACTGAGTTGAGAACATTTTCATACCAAAAAGGAGAAGGAGGCAAAGGAGAAAAAAGAAAAAAGGAAAATTTAAGCAACTTTTGTCAAGTTTTTAGAAGGTATTTAATTTTTAAACACATTCTTTCAATTTTAAAAACTCTTCTGGCAATGTTCACTCTAGAACTAGCTCATGAACAGACATATGCACAAACAAACAAACAAACAAAGAAAAAACCCACCCCCAAAATCCTGGAGTTGTTTAAAACTTTGTCATCAGCCCTGCTATTTATTAGTCTTCCAACTTCCTGTTGAACCACTGTCTTAAATTTTTGCTATTTCCTGTTACTTTTTTTTTTTTTTAAACCACAACACTCATTACTTACCTCAATTTACAAATGAAGGAACCAAGGCTTAGAAGGTGCGACTTTCCAACACTGTTGGTAAGGGTAAGGGGGAAGCAGATAAGAAATGGAGTTTGACACAATCCCTATCCTTGTTTTCCAAATAATACTGGCTCTTGCTGTTTTGAAATATATGGGATGTTTTTACTTACAGGAAATAAAATTTAGAACTTGCTTAAGGTGAAAAACCATTACATATATAATTTTGCACATTTTTTTTTACCCAAGTCTACATCATTAGCATTTTTAATTCTCCTCAATGTTCCAGATGTCATTTTTAGTGGCTATGTCATAATTTACAAGCAATAGTCTACTATTGGACATTTAGTTTTTAGTTGTTATATGCCTGTAAAAACTGAGAAAGTAATCAACATATTTGTGACATGTAGCTTTTGCTTTTGTTGAGTTATTTCTCTGGTATAAGTTTCCAGGAATGAAATTATTAGGAATGTTTCATAATGCTGCTTTCCAAAGAGGCCATCCTGATTTATAATGTCACCTGTAATGAATGAGGTTCTAGATTCTCTCCAACTTGGCCTGCATTACATATTGTTTATTTTGTGAAATTTTGCCAAATTGAATAGGTTTAAAATGATATGTCAAGGTTGCTTTAGCCTGAATTAAAATTTAACAGCATGGATTTCCCCCCCTATGCTTCTTTAAAAGACGATTTATACTGGCCCATACAAATTGCCTATTTCTATTCTTTACCTATCTATCTATTGGGTCTTGGAGTGTCTATATAAATCTGAATTACCTCAGGATTTGACATGTTTATTCTAAATATTTTCCCTGTTTTTTTTCCCACATTTAAATTTTTAAAACTTGAGGCACAATTTGCATATAGCAAAAATCCATCCTTTTTGGGGGTTTTGATAAAGGCACAGGGTTGTGTCACTACAACATTCAAGAAGAATTCCATTACCCCCCAGATCCCCTTGCACCCCTTTGTAGTGAACCCCTTTCCTCTCTCCCAGACCCTGGTGACCAACGATCTGTTTCCTGTCCCACAATTTTGCCTTTTCCAGAACATCTTATAAATGGAAATATGCTCTGTGTAGTCCTTTGAGTCTGGCTGCTCTCCTGTAAATGGGCTGTGTTCCTCCTCCTTGTGGAGCCCTGCTCCATTCTGTAGCTGGAGCAACTCGTTCACCCCTCTGTCTGCTTTAACTCTTCTGTTTAGTTTTGTGCCTTCTCCCTTTCTAAAATTTTTGACTTTTCAATACTTATCTGTCAGCCAGTCGTTTCCTTTGCAATCACTTCTGTTGAGATTTTGATTCAGCAATTTCTTTTGCAAATAGGAGAATTCTAGGAAGCATAATCCATACGTTTGTCCATTGTCCTTTCATAGAATGGCCAACAGTTGTCGATGCCTCAACTTCCACCACCGTGGGCAAATCCATGTTGGGTAAAGTGGCCACAATCCTGAGGCTCCCTTGCTGGCAGCTTTCAATTTCAGTGGAATTTTAATCGGTTAGTGGCAGATATGAAAATGCCAAAAATTACACATGTTCTCCTGGAGGCAAGAATAGATGCCTGACACAGCATGGATGCAGCACACTGAGGTGTGTCAGGAAGTGGGGTGGCATCTCACCTGATTGGGATACCTTGACATGCTGGGAGTAAACATTACTTTAAATTCAAGGAGATGGTTTGTTTTTTATATTCGTTGAACACTGAATAGACATTCTCCTTGGCAACTTCTTTTTTTTTTTTAAGTTTTATTTATTTATTTGAGAGAGAGAGCAAGCACAAGTGGTGGGTGGGTGGGTACAGGGGCAGAGGGAAAGAGAGTAGCAGACTCCCTGATGAGCAAGGAGCCCCATGCAGGGCTCGATCCCAGGACCCTGAGATCATGACCTGAGCTAAAGGCAGATGCTTAACTGACTGAGCCACAGGTGCCCCTCTCCTTGGCAACTTCTTAAAGCAGCTGATAGATTGTCTCCAGTTCTTTACCTGGGTCATTTTAGGAATCTGAGCTTTCTTGGAGATCCGTGGGCAAAGTAGAAAGCTTATGGGACCTGATTAGTGTGAGGATTCTTGTACCCTACGGAGAGGGGACCATGTGATAAAGAATCTGGGTTTTTTCCATATCTCTGGTCATGGCCAGAGATGCATGAAACATCCTCCTGTTCCTCTTGCAGGAGACCTTGCTGAATAGGAACAGCCGTTCTGAACCCTGGGAATTAGTGCCTGTTGCCATAACTAGACTGTAACCTCCATGAGAGCAAGGGCCACATTCGTTTTTGTTGCTCTTGTATCTTCAGAAAATAGCACTTGCTAAATGTTTTATTAAATGGCTGAATGGCTGAATGGAGAACTAATACGCTGAAAACTTTGGTCCATTTCCTGAAGCTACAAAGGCATGCATCACAGAAATTCATTCGGGAAGCTGACCATGTTCCCCTGCTGGTGCAGTCGGAAATGAGTTAGGAAGGCAGACCTTGAGATGGAGCCAAAGGAGCCACTTAACAGGCTTTGGCTATAGCATCTGAGACTCTGAAGATTTGGATGAAAAGTGAACCCAAACCTGTGCTGTGGTGGCTCAAAAATGTCCAGATTCTCTATGAGGAACTAACTCTGCAGGCTAGAAAGGCAGGGCTCATCCTGATAGGGGATCTCTGCCAGTTTTAGGGGCGGGTGGAGGGAAGATTCAGAGGAATGGACATAAGACGGCTCCTTGGCACAAGAAGGTACCAAAAGTAGGCTATGATTTAAGTAAAATACATCTTCTGAACCTGTTTCCTGAGCCCTTATAGCCTCTGTCCACATCCTTAGTCTTCCTTTCTTCCTTGTAAGATACCTTGTAGCCACCACCAGGAGATGCATCTTCAGTCAGCTGTGTAATATAGGAGTTGTCCTCATGGATTGTTAATCTCAGCCTAATCTGAGTGACACTAATTTAACAGAATGATCTCAAGCCCCAATGGAATGCAAACTTGGTGACATGAGTCCTGTTGATAAGGATCACAGCATGTCCTTGGGTTGGCAGGTGCTGTGTGGAGGGAAACTTTATAAACCCAAACATCTTTGTGAATCCACTAATTTTTTATTTATTTGTGTGTTTGTTTTCAGTGGTCATACTCTGTAGACAAAACAAGTTGTTTGACTTTTTCTTTTTGTAACCATTTGCTTCAGAATTAGGTATGGAACAGAGTCCAAAACCCTGTATCCTAGTAGAGACACTGCTAATTTCCAACACAGAGAAGTTTGATAGAGACAGATGCTATGCAGGGACTCTGAAAACCAGCCAGAAATGACAGAAATGCAAACTGCATTCACCTCCCCACTGTTCAGCTCCAGCTGGATGTCCCATGGAAACTTGGAGCTTCATATGTCAAAAACTGAACACATCCCATCCCCTGGTGCCCTCTTTTAGCGATAAATCCACAAATGTATCTACTTGTTAACGTGGATACTCGGTAGTCATTTTCAACTTCCATCTTTCCTTCACCCCCATATCCAGTCACCCACCAAGTCCTGATGATTCTACTTCCTAAATGTCTCCCTAGTCTTTGAACTCTTCCTCTTCTTCACCATCCTCTAGCATCTCCAGCCAGGGTTACTTGAGAAGAACCTCCTGACCAGTCTCCCTACCTTCATTATCGGCTCTCCTCAAATCTGAGCGTACAAGGGGCCTATACAGATATTTTGCATTTTCCTAGGATAAAGGATAAAGATCCTTCATGATCTCACCTTTGTGAGGTAGTCTGGCTCTATGCCCTTCCTTGCAATCTAGACTCTGGCCATACAAAATTCTCTCAGTTCCTTCAATTTGTAGGCCACTCTCTACATGTAGGCCACTCCCCTCCATCCTGACGCCTGGCACCTTATTCCTGCTGTCTGCTCAATCATTAAGCCTACTTAGACATCTCTCCCTGGTGCCCCAATGTGGCAGAGTGGGGGGGGGGGCTTCCCATGCATCCTTCTAGTGCCCTTTATTTTCCCCACCATGGCAAGCATCAGGCTGTGTCATAGTTGCCCGTTCATCATTGTAGTTTCGTTACCTATGACAGAGCCTGGCACATAGTAGGTGCTTAATAAGTATTTGTACAATGAATGAATGAACAAAAACAAGAGAGACATTGGCTTGGCACAGAATGAGCATATTAAGACCTAGTAGGTGGGGTGTGCAATCAGTTGGGCATCCACCTCTTGGTTTTGGCTCAGGTTATGATTTCAGGGTCATGAGATCAAGCCCTGCATCAGGCTATGTGCTCAGTGCAGTCTGCTTGAGACTCTTTCTCTCCCTCTGCCCTTGCCGCCTGTCCTGCCCCACTATGCTCTCTTTCTCTTTCTAAAATAAATAAATCTTTTTTAAAAAAAGACCTAATAGGCTACCAGGATATATTAATGAGAAATTTTGGCTTTGTGGGTAATGATAGGATTATTTCTAATTTCTTTCTTTCCTCTCTTTCCATTATTTTACTACTCCTTCTTTTGACTATACATTTTCTAAAATTTCTACAGTCAACATGTATTTCTTTTCTGGTAGTATAAGAAAAAAAATGATTCACTCATTTTATTGCCTCCCAAAATGAATTTTGCATTCTAGATTTTGAATTTTGCATCAATAGAGGAGACACTGAACCCTGGGTGCTGCTCCTTGAAGGCCAGTAGCAACCCTTTACTCTGGATGCATTTTTCCCATTTAGCTACATTTCAGCATTTTAAGGATTTTCACCCAATTAAGATAAATGTACTTGGATGAAATGGCTTTTTTTTTTTTTTTAAAAATAGTCTTTAAAATGCTAAAATAAGCAAAATAGCAAACGACATTTAAAAGGAAGCAAAAACATTGAAGGGATGAAATGCTACGTATCATGGAAAAAGGAATTACTCTTGACACATTATGTTATAAATATAAAATTAAGGTGGACACGTCCTCGGACGAATGAGCAGAATGGGCTCAAGAATGGAAGCAGGGAAATGACTCCCTGGCCTATGCGCCAGGCAGGACCATCTAGGTGACTGTACCATGTTCTGTTTATTCTTTATGGTCCTTCACTGTGGGGCCCCACCCATCCTACCTGCAGGTAGGTGGCCCTTGATTAAGGGAAGCCATTCTTTCCAGGTCAGTCACCTAGGTGCCAGGGATTCCTTGGATAGGAAAAGGGGGCTGGAAGTTTTATCAGGTAGGGGAGAAGGAAGGGTCTTGTTCTTTGGATCTAAACTTCAGGGAATCAGAATGTCTAGGATAGTGCTTCTTTTCTGCATCTGCCTCCCAGCTGGTTCCTTCTCCCTATATCCATTTGTTCCAGTTACGCAGCACTACACAGTGCATTCTCCACAATGGAGTGGTGTTAGACAAACAATATTTGCATTTGTGGATTCTGTGGGGGAAAAATTCAAACAAGACACAGTGGGGACAGCTTGTCTATCCACCAGTGTTTGGGCCTCAGCTGGGACAGCTGCACAAGGCTGGTGGCTGGAGTCATCTGAAGGCTTTTTGACTCATCTGTCTCGTGGTTGATGTCAGCTATTGGCTGGGGGCCTCAGTTTCTCTCTATATCACTTCTCTCCCTGTGAGCTTCCACCTGGGCTTTGGTCATCCTTATAAGCAAGATGAGGGCTTCCACCAGAGCAAGTGTCTCAAGAGGGACGAGCTGGGCGGAAGCTGTATCCTTTGGACGACCTGTCTTTCAGAGTCACACGGCACCTCCTCTACTGGGGAGAAGAATCCCAGCCCCTGTCCTGACTCAGGGGTGGGAACTGGGACCCTACCTCTCATGTGGCCAAGTCATGCTGGAAGAGCATGTGGCATAGAAGATCTTGTTGTGGTCATTTTGCGACTACCTTGCTCCAAGACCTTCAGGAGCATACATTAGAAGCTTAGGATAAAGGTTACTCTCCCTGTATATAGACTCTCTACAAGTCTTAGATTAAAGGTTAACCCTCCCATGAGGTCTTCTTCCCTGGGCACCCTGAATCAGCTCAGATACTCTGTATCACTGTGTTCTCTTCGTTTCCTTTATTGGCGTAATTCCTTTGGGATTATGTGTTGATTTCTTGGTTAAGTACCAGATCTGTGCCTATTTTATTTTTATCCCCATTGTCTAGCACAGTGCTTGGCACATGGTATTCACCCAATGAAGATGCATTAAATGAATAGATGCTACATGGTGCCCACCTCAGAGAGGCTGGCTAGGAGCTGGAACCTAGGGTTGGCGTAGATCCCCAGGTGATCGTATTTCCAGTTAAGTCCCTATGTTTAGATCCCCTTTGCTCTTCCCTGGTATTTGCAAACCTTCATAAACATACTTCATTCAGCCTTGACCCCGCTGAGCTAAGGTTCCTCATTAAGGCCAAGGAGAGCGTTAAATGGGAAGCAGCGCCCCCTAGTGGCCAGAATGCTGGTGGCGGTGCCGGATCCCCATGGGAAGGCAGGGGTCTGGGCTCAAGAGCTGAGATCCAGCTGCCCCTACCCACTTGGAGATTCATTGAGATTCATTTCCCCATTCTATCCTTGGGGAATCTGGGTTTTATTGATATTAGTGAAGGTCACTTTTGACTACTATTGGAAAGACCCCATCACATAAGTGTGCTTACCAAGGGCTGCTGTGTCATGTGTGAAACGTCACAATTATTTAAAACGTGACTTTTAGTAGCTGTCACTAGGCGAACTGACTAACGGCAGCTGTGACTTACCTTTGGCTTATAGCTTCCATTAATAAAAAACCACATAATTACGCCCTGACCTCACTGCTAATCCTCTTCTGTTTGCACACTCCGTCCTCTTTGCTGATCTTCAAACCCATGCAGAATGCCCCATCTCAGGGCCTTTGTGTTTGCTGTTCTCTCTGCCTCAGGTACTCTTGCCCCAGAGTACATGGCCCACACCTCATCTCCTCAAATCTTTGTTCAAAGAACATCTTCTCCACAAGGCCTTCTCTGACCATCCTATTAACAGTTGCAAACTTCCTGCTAAGGTGGGCCCCATCTCTTCTCCAAAAAACTTAGCTCCTTTTCATGTCCTGTAATAATGCTAATGGCCTGACTGTTCCCACCAGACTTAAGCTCTAGGAGGGGCAGGAATTTTTGTTTCCTTTCTTCGCTGATGATCTCCCAGCTCCTAGCACAGAGCCTCGAACATAATTGTTCAATGAATGATTTAACATACTTGTTAAATGAATGATTAAACAACTCTGTTAATAACCATTCTTTATGCTGGGCATTTTACAAACCATTTTAATGATTCACTCCAGCAACCTATTAGATTTTTTTTTTTTTTTTTTTGTCTCTCTTTCATTGAAGAAGAAGCAGGCTCAGGGAGGTCAAGTCATTTGCTTGGGGGAACACAGATACTACTTGGCTGAATTTGGAGTAGAATTGAAATGTGTCTAACTTCAAGGTCAATGCTCTGTTCTGTCCCTTATGGATGCAGACACCCAAAAGAGACCCAACCCTGCTCCGTGGCGGTGTGAGGAAGGGCAGGGTCCAACAAGAGCAGGCATATAGTTCTAGGGTCAGAAACTATGATCTGGGCAGGAAGTGTCAGGGATGTGGGTTGTTCTCCACACCATTCTACAGAGGCTGCACGCTGGAGGAAACGGCTGTGAATTTCAGGATAGTCCTATCTGTAGCAGCCTGACCTGAAGGCACTGGAGAGACGTATTCCACCTTGATTACACATTGGTCAAACTTCCCAAAGAAACCATGGTTCTGAAAGAGTGGAATTTAGGGAGTTCTGTGTCTCACATTGATAATCATGACTATAAATGGTTATAGACTATATGATGATAAATATGGGGAGTCTTCTTAAATACAAGACTTTTTTCCTTAACACAAGACATTTTAAACTAAGTGCCTGCCATGTGACTGCCCTGTGTCAGGTCTCAGCAGGGATTCAAGGGAAGAGGCTGAAGGAGTCTGGTCTAGTACTGTGAAGTTCCCTGTCATAGCTTGGAGATAAGCTGGACTGAGAGATCTGAGTTCTGAACGGGGCTCTTCAGGGACCCTAAACCTGAGCAAGGGAGTTTGATGGTATAAATCCACAGTCCTCAAAGTGTGGTCGTTGGACCAGCAGTGTCAACATTGTCTGGAACCCGTTAGAAATGCAGACTCTTCCCTCTTCCCTATCCAGTGCTGATCTGGAGTCCAGCAGCCTGGTTTTAACAAGCCTTCCAGGTGGTTCTGAAGTTTGAGAACCACTGGTGCATACCTTAATCCAAAATAGAGCCTCAGTGACTCTCTGGTTCCTTCAGTAATATTTGTCCTCATGCCCCACCAGGTGTGCTGTGGGATCTAGAGTCAAAGGTGGGTTTGAATGCAAGGGTAGTTAATTTCTCTGGGCCTCAGTTTCTTTCTCATTAAAATGAGGATAAGGAACACCTGCTTTATAGGGTGATTATATACATATATGAAAGGAGACAATGTGTATGAAGTTCCTGGCATATAGTGTGTATTTAGTACCTTTCTTTGGTATTTGCCTCCTGCCTCCCTCCTCCATTAGCTGGATGTTTTTGGTTATGAGCAATAAAAAGCAGTTCACAGTAGCTTAAGGAAAAAGGAAATGCTTGATGGGTTCAAGGAAGTCTTTGAATAATACTTGCTGCTTCTAGTTTCTCTCATCCCACTCATTTTGAACCCACTCTCATCAGGGTTTTGTACCTCTGCTCCTCCACTGAAAGTGCACTTCAGGTTTCCAGGGGTGACCTTGAGGCTAAATCCAATGGCCTTTTCTGAGACCTTATCTGATAGTACTGAACACAGTTGGTCATGTTCTCCTTGATGTGCTTTCTTCTCTGGCTTTGGGGACAACCTCCTCCCCTGATCCTCCTCCCATTGCTGGGTGGTCAGTCTTCTGTGCTGAGTAACCATAATTCTTTAGCTATCTAATAAAGCCTCACAGCCTGCAGAGCTTGGGCCTTGGGCCTCTTCTCCTTTCTACCCATACTCTCTTCCTAGGTGATCTCATCCAACTTCATAGTTCTGATGCTAACCATATGCTGCTGCTGCCTTGCCAATTTATATCCTTAGCCTGGACCTCTGCCCTGGATTCTACTCTGGAATATTCACCTGCCTTTGCAGTGTCTCTACTTAGATGTCTGAGAGGTTTCTCAAACGCTGACATGTTCGAACAGAGCTTCTGATAGCCCCCATTCCCCGCCTCCCACCAAATCCTCCTCTGCCACAATTTTCCCATCTCTACTTTAATTGTCAGACCAGTGTCATGTGCTCACTTCTGGAAATGGGTAGTGGGTTAGGAGTGGTGGAGGTTATCCTCTCCCAAGTCAATGGATTGAGAATCAGAAAAAGCATGTCCTTCCAAAGGAAAATTGAGATTGCTGTTACCACAAGAGAGTGAATGGCTGCTGAGAAAACAAAACCACAACTGTACTCTTCCCTCTAATTTTAGAATTATTTGAGATATCTGACAGGTGGAAGTCTCAGGAAGCAGAGAACAGCTTGCAGCATGGCACAGAAGCTGTGGCACTTGGTTTGGGAGTCTGAAAACAGTGCCTTGTCTAGGAGTATGATGAAAAGAAAACCCACAGGCCACCTCAAACCAACATCTCCTGCCTCTTGCATGGGAAGTGGGCCATCAAAGCCTGAGGCAGCTCCCAGCTTCACAGACTCATGACTCACACTCAGAAAACTTCTAGGATGATAAAAGCTGGTGTATTAGTTATCTACTGGCATGTAACAAATCACCACAACTTAGTGGCATAAAACAACATGGCTGTGTTCTCTCAGTTTCTGTGGATCTGGAGTCTAGGCACTGCGGGAGCCCAGATTTGGACCTAAGCAGTTTTGTTCTTAACAAAGGTCATATCTATTCATATTTTCTGAATTTTAAAGGAATCTGTGACCCCCCCCCCCCCCCCACAAAGCTAAGAAGCACTGGACCAGTTTACTACTGGCATCCCATGTTTGTAGGACTCTTTCTGATGCAAATGATAAATGCCCAGTTCAGTTTAGCTTAAGCCCAAAAGATAATTCACTAGGTATTGTAACTGGGAAGGTTGGGTGTTTCAGGCATGGTTGGATCTAGAGGTTCAAGAGATATTTCAGAATATCATCTCTCTCTCTCTCTCTCTCTCTCATCAACTTGGCCTGTCTTTGAATATTGGCTTAATTATGCAGTTAGGCAACCCATTGAGAGCCCATGGCTTATCCTACAGCTGACAACCTCAGCAGGGGAGGGAGTTCCCTTTCCAGTGGCCAGATACTAATTCAGGAAAGATTCTTGTTTGGCCCTTGGATCTCAAGTCTATTCATGGGCCAATCCCTGTTCCTAGAAGATAGGTTAGTGTATCAGATTCCCATTGCTGTTGTAACAAATTATCACAAACTTGGTGGCTTAAAACAACACAAGCTTATTATCTTATGGTTCTGTATTTTAAAAGTCTGATGCAGGTCCCACTGGGCTAAAATCAAGGGGTTGGCAGGCTTGTATTCCTCCTGAAGGTACTAGTGGTGAATCTGTTTCCAGCTTCTTCCAGCTTCTAGAGGCTGCACACATTCCTTGGCTTGGGGCCCCCTTTCATCTTCAAAGCCAGCAAGGAAGCATCTTTCTGACACTGCTTCCATCCTCACATCTCTTTCTCCAATTGTCTCCCTCTGCCATTTTTAAGAACACACGTGATTACATTGAGCCTATGTAGCTAAAACAAGTTACTGTCCTTTGCTGAAGGTTAGCTAATTAGCATCCCTAATACCATCTGCAATCTTTATTCCTCCTTGCCATGTGAGGTCACATCTTCACAGGTTCTGGGGATTAGGATGTGGCTCCTTTGGGAAGCCATTATTCTGCCCATCATGGGTAGGAAAGATAGTTTGTCAACGTGGTTCACATGGGAGGTGGGGCAGGGTGCCATGACGGACAAACCCACAAGTCCTCCTCATGGGCTGGGGACAGGTTTCTCAAAGAAACAGTGAGTGGCATGAGAGAAGAGGACATGCCTACTTCATGTCCCTTCTGAGGGTATAGGCAAGCTCTAGCAAGCATCTGTTTGCTGAATAGGACTCTCATATGCCCCATTGAAGCTGCTTTATATTAATAGACTTGTGATTCCAAAGTGGAAGTGCCCCATTGTGATGGTTAATTTTACAAGTCATCTTCTCTGAAGAGCCCTGACTAATGCACACCCATGGAAAGAGAGTCAGGAACCCTGCCTCTGTCCCTTGCTGAAACAATGTTGAAGGTTCAGTCAAATGTGGGAATTCTTGAATCCTCAGGCCTCACCTGGATAAGGTTGGAGAGACACCATCCTAGAGGAAGGAGTCTGTATGACAAACTTCTGACAGGCTTTCTCTTAGAGGGCAGCACATTCTCCAGTTGGAGGTAATTCTCACCTGTAACAAAAGAGAGTGATGGGTCAGAATCCATCACAGCAGCACCTTTTATCTGTCACCTGCAAGAGGCAAACAAGATGGTGCAGATGTTGGCTGGGAGTCCAGTGTTCCCTGGTGCTTTGCATAAGAGACAGACACTCCTTCTACCCCCAGAGTTCTTCTGTGGTCTGCTCTGCATTGGATGGGGAGAGGCATGCTTCCAGCTCCAAGCACATCTGTGTCCCCAGCCTCATTTGTCCTGGGTGGGCACCCACCCAAGAGTCTTAGGGTTCATGACACAGCTTAGATGTGGAGACAGAGGTGGCAGGGGACTCCAGGCCAGGACACTGTCAGAGCACAGGTAGACAGACATTGCCTGCAATGGACTGAATGTGTCCCCCCACATTCCTATGTTGGACTCCTCATTCCAATGTGATGGCATTTGCAGGTGGGGCCTTTGGGAGGTAATTAGGTCATGAGGGTAGAGTCCTCATGAATGGGATTGGTACCTTTGGAAGAAGAGGCCAGAGAGCTAGGTAGTTTTCTTTCTATTGTGTGAGGATCCAAGAAGATGATCATCTGTGATCCAGCAAGCAGTTCCTCACCAGCCACAGAATCTGCTGGCACTTTGATCTTGGACTTCTCAGCCTCCAGATTGTGAGAAATAACTTGTTTATTGTTTAAGTCTGTGGTATTTGTTACAGTAGATTAAGACAATGTCCTTGATAGTCTTCCAGGGCCCAGAAGAAGGCAAGAGACTGATTTATTGCTAATTGGCCTAGGGCAACTTCAGCTCCCCATTTCTGAAGTTTGGAATTGGTTAGAGTCCAAAACTTAGAAGATATGTATATATATATATATAAAACTGTATTAGGATTTTTTCCCCTTTATTTGTCTAAACCCTGGAGGAAGAATAACCATGGAAATTAGAAGGAAGCATGGAATATTTCTTTCTGAGAGGCTGAAAACAAGTACCAAAGTCCACTTGAGTTATTTATAGAGAGAAAAGTTTGGAGAGAGCTCTTTAAAAAGTGGTAGATGGAATATTACCTTCAAAATGAACATGTCTTCAAGCCTGAGAACATTCTCAAGCTTCTGGGTAGCTCACAAAGGAAACTGTATCTGGTAAATTTGGGGAAAACAAAAATAGGCTAACAAGTTTGAAAGCAATGAAAGGCTAGTTAGAAAGGTATCTAACCAACTTGGCCATAGGTCTTTGCATACCCTGAAGTCCTGTCCTGAAGATTTCCATTCTGTTTATCTTACTTGAGTTTTTTGTTTTGATAAAAATTTAATTTATAATTGTCCTTTTAAAGGCTTCTTATTTCTTCATTTCTCCTCTCACCCTAACACCCCCTGTAAACTTGCTATTGTTGCCAAATGGGTCATTTGATTTGGACACAGGAATTAATTCAGTTAAATGAATGTCCAGTTAACGTAGTGAAGCTTTGTCTTATCAGGCATATAGCACTCACTTCAAAGAAGGGTAGTGGATATAATCTATAGGATTACAAACTATTTTGCTTGCTTTGTTTTGTTGATTTATTTTTCTTTATTTAATGGAATGGAACATTTAGTGTAAAAGTGTTCTGGACAGTGAAGCCATATCAGTAGATTGTTTATTTATTTAAAATATTTAATTTATTTATTTGAGGGAGAGAGAGAGAGAGAGAGAGACAAAGCAGGGTGAGGGGCAGAAGAAGCAGACTTCCTGTTGATCAAGGAGCCTGATGTGGGGCTCCATCCTGGGACTCTGGGATCATGACCTGAGCCAAAGATAGACATTTAACCAACTGAGCTACCAGGCACCCCTTGGTAAATTGTTTAAACCAGGACTTCCTAAGTGCCACATATCCATTACTGGGTAACTTGGTAATCCAGATGCCTGGATTTTACTCCTAGAGATTCTAATTTAGTGGCTCATGCATGAGGTCTGGAGATCTGTGTTTTAAAAACCTTCCTTCACTATTGTTTATATTCCCCAAATGAATGAGAACATACAATGTTTGTCCTTCTCCGATTGACTTACTTCACTCAGCATAAATAATAGTGAAAGGGAATATAACGGAAGGGAGAAGAAATGTGTGGGAAATATCAGAAAGGGAGACAGAACATAAAGACTCCTAACTCTGGGAAACGAACTAGGGGTGGTGGAAGGGGAGGCGGGCAGGGGGTGGGGGTGAATGGGTGACGGGTACTGAGGGGGTCACTTGATGGGATGAGCACTGGGTGTTATTCTGTATGTTGGTAAATTGAACACCAGTAAAAAATAAATTTATTAAAAAATAATAAAGCTAATCTAAGACAAAAATAAAAAATAAAAATAAAAACTTTCCTTCAGGTGAATTGACCATCCACTATCATCCGGGCAGCTTGTCGGCCTGAGAGCAACGCATATAACACCAAGGGAAGAGAAGCCAGGAGGGATCCACAGAGTCCTGGGGTTTAGCCCCATAGAACTACATCCATAAAATGTCAGGAATGTCCCAGATGGAAATTAGCAACATGGGACAGGGAACAGTGGCAGGAAGAGGAGTTCCATCCGGCAGGTGGTGAGGACCCTGGATCGTCCAGGTTGGAGATGACCAAGGGGCAGGTGCAGATAGGACTCTAAGCTGCCAGAGTCTTGAGCTCACAGATGATGACATATGATGAAGTGAGAGGCAGGATGGATCAGTCCATCAGGGAGGGGCCCAGATGTGCAAGGAACAGAAGATATGGGTGAAGTTTCATATCTCAGACTCCAGAGATAGAGCAGAAGTCACCAGGGGAAGCCAGAGACTAGGTCTGCGAAATACGATGTCCTGAGTGACCTTCAGAGGGGAACTTCAGGAGCTTTCAGGGAAGAAGAAATCTGGTTCAGAGACATAGTGTACATATGCATGCAGATCACTTATTTAGGAAGGTTGGTGGGGTAAGGAAGGAAGCAATACTATGGTATTTTTAGGTGGTTGAGAGGTCATTTTAAGTTTGGGGAAATGTGAGTAGTTTGTAGGCAGAGAAGGAGAGGAAGGTATTACTGACATGGAGGGAAAAAAGAAGGAAGTAGCCAAGAGCCAAGGAATACCAGTGGCCTCTGGATTTGGAAGAAGCAAGGAATGGATTCTCCCCAGGAGCCTCCAGAAGGAGCAAGACCTGGTGACTCTTTGATTCTAGCCCCATGAGACTCCTTGTGGACATCTGACCTCCAGAACTGTAAAAGAACAGGTCAGTGTTGTTTTGAGCCAGGAATTTTGTGGTCATTTGGTAGAGCAGCAACAAGGACTAATTCAGAAAGGGAGCCCCAGTGATGCATTCTATAGAAGTCAGCTTCCGGGGACACGCAGGACAGAGGGTGAGGAATGGAACAGAAGGGACAAATGTCATAAGAAAAGATGTCAACATCTAGAAATCATATTTCTCTGGAAAGCTACATTCACTCTGCTGAAGGATAGTGTGAAGAGCAGAGGATGACTGGGTGAGGAAGATATAAGGGAAAGGAGGGAAACTGAGTGGGAAAAAGTAGAAAGGAAGACAAACCATGAGAGACTCCCAACTCTGGGAAGCAAACAAAGGGTTACAGAAGGGAAGTGGGTGGGGGGATGGGGTAACTGGGTGATGGGCACTAAGGAGGGCACATGATAAGATGAGCACTAGGTGTTATACTATATGTTGGCAAATTGAATTTGAATAAAATATATAAAAAAATAAAGTGTAAGGGGAATACCAGCACACATTGCTAAGTGGATGTACTTGATTTTGAGTGTAGTAAGATGAGGTGGGGCCAAAATTGAAGTGAGAAAGTGAGAGGCCAAGACAAGACTGGTTGGGGAACCCCTAAACCCATGCCGTCTGTAGGGAATTCCCAGCATCACTCCTCCACAGTAGTCTCTGATTTCTCTTTGGGTTTCATCTTTTTCCCCATTCTTAGTCCAGGTGTTTGGGGGCCCATCTCCCTTCTACAGTGATAGGCATGCAATCTAGGACCACTCAAACAGCATAGCTCTGACCTTCTGGCCAACTGAAGGGTTGAGGATAAGCATGTGACTCAAGTTGGGCAATCAGAGTGAAGTCCAGGACTTGCCCAGGAGTTACCTGGAAGGGCATTTCTCTCTTTTCTGCTGGGCTTGAACCCAGGAGGGCATGAAAGCAAAGTGTGTCTGAGTTGTAGCCAATATAGCAGAAGTACAAGACAGGGAGACACTGGCGACATTGTTCAAGTCCCAGAATCCAGGCACACCTCAGTCTGCTATAACTCTGGTCTTTTTTGTGTCAATGAATTTTCCTTTTTGCCTGTTTGTAGGCATCTCCAATTGAAATGCTGCCCTTCTGACACCAAGCCTATGCTTGGGACCAACCCCACCCTTCACTTGGCCTTTTGATCCCATTGTGCATTGAACATTTGCTCCCCTGTGGCTTCAACACCTGTGTAATCTATCAAAGAGGACTGTAGACAGGTGACAGGTCATTGATGATAGGTTTTCTGAGTGGTGAGAACTGTCCCCAAAATAGGATACTTTGTGCTGTTCTTGAAATGGTTTCACTGTCAAGTCACAAAGGAGGTTTTTGTCCCCTACATATGTAGGTATGTAACATCACAACAAAGGCCCAAGAAGCAATTTCCCTTTTTTGGGATGAGTAAATATAGAACTAGCCGTTGCCAGAAACCAATGTGCTAGATAAATGTACTCTCATAAGAGAACAATTTTTCTTATAAATGTACCAACTGAACCAGCATTTTTTTAGTCCTTTACCCTTTGCAAAATTTCATCTGCCTGAATCAACTCAGATCAAGACCACCCCAAGAGGAGGGTATTACAATCCCCATTTTATGGATCTGGAAATTGAAGCTTAAGAGGTTAAAACAGGTCACCCCAGTTCTCTAGTGAATGAGGGTCAAAGATGGAATTGGAATCCAGGTCTCTGGGATTCCACAATCCTATTTAATTAACGCCACACTGAGCTGGCTGAGTGAGAAAGTTCATGGCAGTGTCAGGTGTATTTGAGCTTGGAGCATACTCTGCTGCCAGGACAACCTCTATGGCTTCCTCAGACCATTAAATAAAGGTCATAGAAAAATAAGAATGTACTTAGAGTTCAGAGCTTACTAAATTGGTCTTCCTCTCTGATCTTTCACCAAGTCCTGTTGATTTTGCTTCTCAAACAGATCTACATATTTCTGGCCATCTGCAAGCCCCCAGCTTCATTTGCCTGGATGACAGCTGTTGTCACAGGCCTCTTTGTTTCCACTCTTGTCAACTCCAGCCCATTCTCCAAAGTGCACAGGAGTGAAAGAAACAGAAGTCAAGTTATATCCCTTCTCTACTTGAGACCTTTGAGGATTCCATCTTTTCTTAGGATGAAAATCAAACATCTCATGAAGGCTTAGGCTTTTCTGCATGGCCTGGACCCCTCTGACCCCTCAGCTCCATAACTCACATCTGCCCTCCCCATCTCTGAGGTCCAGCCACACCGGCGCTCTCCCAGCTCCCAGTGTCATGATCCCTTTGGTCCCGGAGCTTGTTCCTACTCCTGGGATACTCTAACCATGCCACTCCCTTATCTCCCACATACAACCCCTTCCACCTAGTTTATCCTGCCCACCCTTACCTCTCAGCCTTCTGTATTGTTTTAGGGGGTCCCCAGTTACTGGTACCAATAGCAACCTTTTCATCTCTTTTCTTTGTAGCATTTACCCCAGTTTATAATGATATGTTTACTTACTCTCATCTCAGCTAGACTCTAAGCTCCATGCGGACAGGGAATATGTTTGTTGATTGCTTCTAATGGGCACTGGTTGCCTGCTTTTTCCACTTCCCATTCCCTTCCTAAGAGCATCCATGCTTTCTCTCATAACAAGTATGAGCTTTGAGGGGGGCTGAAGGGTAATCTCATTCTCGCTGTAATGACTGTTATCTGACAGAGTAATGAAGCCCTGAGATAGTCCACACGTGTCTTTACCTGGCCACAGTTGGTTTGTCTTTTCCATGGGCAACTTTGGGCCATTCTAGGATGATTGAGGGAATATTTTCTTATCTGTCTACAGCCCTCTTGCTACCATGAAGGGCATGAGGAAGATAGAAAGCTGACATTCAGAAGAAAGGAGAGCTGTGAGCATTGCAGAGAAACCAAGGCAGAGGGGATTCTTACCCTTTAATGAGGTTACATTAAAGATAATGTCCCAATTCAAAGGTTTCTTCAGTTAGTTTGGGTCATTTCCAGGGTGGAAATGTTTCTCATAGGTGCTGGCACAAATAATTCTTGTTCATTCTCTGGTGGCCTTCTTATGCAACCCTTGTCTACCTTTATTGATAGAGTCCTGGTAGGAGATTCTCCACTCTTTTTTGCATCTACACCTTTGCAATGGCTTCATTATGGGTGGAGTGTATTCCCTCAATCTTTGACCATCTGGCTTGTGTTGTTCAATGGTATATGTGTGGAGGTGACCTTAAGGGAGCTTACACATTTCTACTTGTACTCTTGTTCCTCTGCCATTGCCATGAGAGGAATGTGTCCTGGCTAGCCAAGTAGTACAAGGCAGAGGAGAGCTATATGAAGCTGAGGTGCCACAGTGGATCCCAGCCTAGATCAGATAAAGTCCACCTGACTTCTAGACACATGAATAATAATTAGTGATTACTGTTTTAAGATAATAAATATTTGGGAGTGTGGAGATGCTTTGTTATGCAGAAGAGCTAACCAATACAATTTTCCATGAAAACACTGATCCACTAGGCATATAGCTATTTCTGCTGGTGCCCTGTGGTCTGTGGCCAACTGTGTACATGACTATCTTTTTCCCACCTCCCCCAAACTCTACCACATTATTTGTACAGACCTCCCAGTAGGATGGTTTATGCGTAACTTCCCAGTCTCTTCTGAATTCAACTCCTTCAACTTTTGCCCATCACCCCTTCTTCTGTGAGGCTCAAAACAACTCCTAAGGTTGGGTAGAGAGACTGTACTCATGTCATCCCCTCCATCAGCTTGCTTTCACCAGTCCCTAAATTCTAAATCTCATCGTCTGCTTTCATAAAAAATAAAATAAATAAAATAAATGAAAACATTCTTGCATTGACAGGCCTGCAAACTCAAGCAAACACTTGCCTTTAGACACCAGTAGCCTATTTAATTTGGCAAACTGCCAGTTTCTATGTGCCAGTGTTGGTCTCCAAGAAGCAGACATTAAGATGGGATCATACAAGTGGAAGATTTATTGGGGGATTGCCTGTGAAAGGCATGATAAGGGAGAAGAAGCAGGAAGAGGCAGGACAAGACTTCAGATTAAATCCATGCCTGACACCTGCAAAAGGAGAGTAGGAAGGAAAGAGAACAGGGCAAGAAAAGCCTCAGATCTCAGCACAGATATAAGAACATTTAGGTCAGGCTGACAATGAGGAGTCCTCAAGCTAAAGTCACTCCTTAGAGGAGTCCCATGCTCTGAGGGATGGGCTGACATCGTAGTGTGCTGTTCTCAATCATTGAGTGGAGTAGCCTAAGAGAAGCATAAGCCTCAGCATGAATGTGATGCAGCCAGACAGGTGGCAGCTGGGGCTGTCCATCAACTGTGTTCCCATAGTGGGGGAGATCTGAGCCATCTATTTTCATGGCTACCATGCTCTGAATCTCAGATTGGCCTTCACTTGCTATGTCCTGGATAGAGAAATGTATTCAAATAAAGTATTGAGAGAATAGGAGGTGAGGGATGGGGAAGAAATCAGATCTCTCCAAGGAGAGAATCTGGCCTTTTTAGAATGTATTCTTATGGAACAGACATGGGGACTAGTTGTCTCAGAGACAGGCACCTAAGACAAGGCAGGCACTAACCAGATGGCTTTGGAACAGGTAGCAGGTCTTGTGGTTGTTCCATCAAAATGATATGGATTATCAAAAGGCACATGGTAGCAAGACAGGAGTATGAGAATCATTTCTGCACTTTCTCCTTCAAAGCAAAGGAGGAGGGAACACAAAATCTTCAGGACCTGCCTCTACAGACAGACTTGAGGCACAGGAGAGAAGGTTTAGGGGTCACAGTGGTCATTTACTTAACAAATACTGATGTCACACTTCTGTTCAGAACTGTACCCAGGGCTAGAGGAATGTTCCAGGTAGCCTCCATTTGCTCCTTCTACCAGACCCACTCTCCAACCTCTTTCAGCGTGCTCTGGCCCTGGAAGCCCGACTTGTATGGGTAGCATCAGGCTCCAGTACCCTCTGGTTACTAGTTGGGCCAAAAGGGTGTCCTAGCAGGAGATCAGGAGGCGAAGGAAGGGTGGGATCAGTTACTTCTTCCTCTGGCTTCCTCCCTGTGGTCGCCTCACATCTCCATGACTGGCAATTACTGTTTCTCTCACGGGGGCTGATTCGACACAACTCTCTCCTTTGTGGCTCCCCTAATAAGCCCTCCCTTCCTCCATTCAAGACGAGGGCAGTAAATCTGGGTTCCTGCCCCTACACCTACTCCTTTGTTTAAATAAACCCTCGTCTACTTCTCCAGTTCAGATGTGCCACCAGTGTCTTGTGAGGCTGTGTGATGCAGGAACAAGACAGACTTGGTCTGTCTTGGGCAACAGACATTAACTTGGTTGGCTCTGGCTGCCACAACAGAGTACCATAGACTGAGTGACTTAATACCAGAGACTTATTTCTCCCAGTTCTGAGGCTGGAAGTCCAAAATCAAGGTGCTGGCAGATTCAGTTCCCAGTGAGGACACTCTTCCTGCCACTTTCTCACTGTGGCAGAGGGCAGACATGTAAGAGAGCTCTGGTCTCTCTTCCTCTTATGATAAGGGCACTAATACCATCACAGGCATCCCACACTCATGACATCATCCAAACCTAATTATCTTCCAGAGACCCCCATCTCCAAACACCGTCACATTGGGGAATGGGGCTTCAACATATGAATTTGGGGTAGGGGATACCATTTAGCCTATTGTAGGCATCAAACAAATTATTCCACAAACATTTTAAATTATAATACAATAAAATCTACAATGGAAAAATGCTTAGTGCTCCCTATCTGGGGTCAGGTGGGCATCAGAAAGGGCTCTCCCGAGGAAGTTATGTGTTTCATGTGCTCTGTATGGGACATGAAAAGAAAGTTTCAAGCAGAGCAATAGCATACATGAAAGCCTGAGGTGGGAAGGATCTGAGGGTGTTTCATGAATTGAGAGAAGGCTTGGCAGCAGAGGACAGCAGCCTAGTGATGGCAGTGAGGAGAATGGCTGAGAGGAGGCTCTAGAGGAGGGTGGGGATCATACGGGAACCATCCTCCAGAAGTAAGGAGTCTGCATGGGAAGAGAAGCTCAGCCTTGCAAATCCCTTTGTTCTGACCCCTCGATGAGATATAATATTTCTATCTGGCTATCCCTTGTTTTACCTCCTTGAGTCCTGGAATTTGAGGGACTCTTGAACTTATTTTTCAATTCATGCTTAATCAGTTCATATGTCTGTTTTCTTTTTTTTTTTTTCCTCTCTCTCGAGGAAATGGGCTTCAAAAACCAAGGTTACCTGCTGATCTTGAAAAGGATATGGGGTCAGGGGCCTCATGGCTGAGCCAAGGGACAAGTCCCCAGGTTGAAACAGCTGAGGAAAGGCTGGGCTATTGCCTTCTGCTCTTCTCATCTTCTTCTGGGTTTGAGAGTGGATGGGAAGATTAACTCCTTGTGGTTTGGGTGGTGAGAGGGTCCAAATGGTTCAGAAGCAGAAATAGCCTAATGTGTAGAGGGCTGGTTATGAAAGGTTCCCAGGTGCCAGGGCATGTAAGACAAAGTGCACTTGGCAGGACATTGTGGGATCTCATTTATTGGGTCCATTATCTGAATTATGAACAATTTGAAATTATGACCAGGAGATAGAAATAAAAGATAAGAGTTTGCAATCATCCTTGTCCCTGCTTGTCTGTGTTGTGGGCATTGTGGGGCCTCTCATACCACTTCTCATGTTTCAGATCATTTAATTAAATTTAATTAGTTCTCTTGGGCCCCAGAAAAAGGAGGGTGCCAGCATTTACTATGAGGCTAGGTACTGCATGAAGCATTTGATCCTGGAAACCACACACAGCCGTTCATTTCATCATTTGGTCTTCCCAGAAGCCTTCCATAGAAGGTATTATTACCCACATTCTGTGGGTGGGGATGTACTGGATCCTAGAAAGATTAGAGAACTTAATTGTAGTCCCTTAGAGTTATATTCCCATCTGTCCATCCATGCAACTATGCATCTAGCCGTCTGTCCAATCTATACATCCATCTACTTACTCATCACCACTTTATCAGTAGTACTCACTGATCATGTTTTATATATTCTCTGCTGGGCAGTGGGGTATCATCAGGGAAGGAGGCACCTGGTCTCTTGCCCTTATGGAACTCATAATCTAGTGAGGTGGGTGCTCAGACCTCTCTGGGTCCCTTAAGTGGGATGTCTTGAAGATCTTCTTATTCATATCCCCATTTCCAAGGTCTCTTACACAGTTGAGGTCTGAACTTGAGTGGCTGGAAGAACTAAGGGCTTTTCAGTGACACATGAGCTACCCCCAGCCTTCAGGGGGAATGTGTTTTGGGTGAGCAGTGGTGTCAATTGCCAAAAACTAAGGGAATTTCCCAGGACATGGGACTTTTAATGGTAAATCCAAAAAGTTCTGGCCAAACTTGGTTGGTCACCATAATTGAGTGGTTCTCAATGGTGGGGGGCGGGGGATGATTTTGCTCCCCTCTCAGGACATAAGGCAAAATTTGGAGACATGTTTGGTTGACACAACAGGGGTAGAGGAGCTGCTCCTGGAGTTTGTGGGAGTGGCCAGGAGTGCTGCTAAATGTCCTGCAGTGCACAAGGAAGCCCCCTTAACAAACAGTCTTTCAGTCTAAAATGTCAACAGTGCTGCAAATGAGAAAATCTACCCTAGTTGATGGGGGTACAGTGGGATAAGAGGAGTGAGTACATAATCAGCAGATGGGTTGATCTGGGCTAAGATGGAACCTGAATGGCCTTGAGAGCTACCAGGTGATTTAGGACCACCCTCCCCCGACTTCTTGATCTGTGGTTCTGCTGGCTGATTTTTTCTCAGAATTACTCAGTTGTAAGTTAATGACCTTGTTTCTAGGATCAGTCCAGTGCTGCTGAATCAGAATCTGCAGCAAAGGAGACTGAGAATCTCTGTTTTTGTTAACTTTGGGAAACACCGTGCTAAGTCGCCAGTGGGGTCAGTCAAAGCTGAGGGTGCTGAGGGACTTGATGTTGGCTTCCTCAGTAGTGGCCCCACCACACCATGGGACCTGGTCAGGTCCTCATGTTCTCACCCACAAATTACTGGACCCATGGGAGGCTAATTGGCCATCTGCTCTATGAAGTCACTCTGAACGGGTGTTCACGCAGCTGGAAGACTCTGGAGGTCAGATGGAGACCTCAACTTGAGGAAGTGGAGGTCCTGAGGTCCAGGAGGACTTGTCACAGAGAGAGAAGGAGTGGGGCCAAGGTTGAGACTTTGAGAACCTTCTCTCAGGAGATGATTGCTGAGGCCCTATGTTTGGGGGAAGCAGGTGGGCTTTTGAGGCCTGACTGTAAACCCACAGTAGAATTCTCTCTACTAGCAGAGTAGGAAACTGTTATCTTTTTGCCTGACTTCATTTATATCCTGCCCTGTTCTACAAAGGATTTTAAATCAGCTTATAAAAAAACTTACATGGAATAGCATGGGAAAATGTACATAAGAATTAAAAAATTCACACTCGGAGGAATCATACAAAAGATTGGGAATAATCTTCAAATTTGACTTTGAGCTTCCTACTAACCAAAGGAAAAAGGGAGACACTGTTCATTGAGTAGCTTTTAGGTCAGAGATTTTAAAGATTATGTCATTTCTACAGAAGAACCTGGAAACAGGAGGGACCTTCACCTAGGGGCAGTGTGTAGAATGTTTTTTTGTTTGTTTGTTTGTTTGTTTGTTTTCAGCATCATTCCTGCTATGGCAGTGTAAACAGTTCTACAAGACAATTTCTTTTAACACTTGTTGGAAGCCAAGAGTGTGTGGAGTGTGTGTATGTATCAATGATTTTAGGGGCTAAGGAATGTTTTTATGGTAGTACCAGTTACTTGGGATGGACAACTATTTTGGTATTGTTATAAGTGAGATATTTAAATTCTGGGCAGATGACTTAGTTAATTCTACTTCTAGAAATCTAGGGAAATAATTGTGGGCACAAATTTATATACCAAGGAATTTGCTGTAGCATTAATTAATTCATTCCTTAAATACGTGTTATTTCTATAGTGACAGGTTCTAGTCTAGGTGTGGGTGTGCAGTGGTGATCTCAAAGGTCAAAGAGCTTATAGTGTAGTCTAGTAGTATAGTTCTTATTAATGACACTGTATTGACCTTGACATAGACAAACACAAGTGTGTGTATGTGAGTAGTAGTAGTAGTAGCAGTAGTAGAAGCCCCAATATATGACAGTATTGAACCGAAGTTAATTAGTTTGAAAGGTCAGTTAATGTGGAGAACCAGTGCAGCTCACTCTGGGCAAGCCAAGATGAGTCATCTGATGGAGGTAGAAATGTGTGGGCACACCAGGAAGTGCTATATTAACCCTAAGGGTTTAATCATCAGAATGATATACAGAAAGGATAGAGGGCATTGGTTAATCTGGAGAGTGGTAAGTGAAGGTGGGTTAAAATTTCTCCCTCATGTGAAGCAAATGCTATCATTGCCCTGTCCAAATCCCTCGGCCTGACTGTTCAAGTATGCACAGTAGTATCCTATTGAAATATCCATGCCTCTCCACCTGAGGGCCTGCTCTGGTCCATGCACAGGGGAACAAGCTAGAAGCACTGAAGAGTTACCCATGCCAGGAGCAGTGTTCAGCCAGTGGTGGGTGGGACTTGCAGGGTAACTCTCCTGGCTTCTTCACGTCTCAGGTGGGAAAACTCTGATGTATATTCTGCGCAGACTCCCAGACTTTCCCAGTGGGACTGAGCCCTGCATTGCCTATGGTGGCTGCCTGCCCAGTCACACACAGCTTCTTTCCCTGACTCATGCCCCCACTTTCCTATAGATGCTCTCCTCAAACTACTTGCACTTGGGTTCTTAACCCAAGGTCTGCTTCCAGAAGAACCCAGTTGTCTTTATGAATAGAATATCAAACACAATTTTATTTAAAAGGTAATGGTGTTTGGCCACCTTGAAACTCTGCCTCCCCCATTTCTGGCTCTTAAACTTGATTCTGGGGTCCTGCTGTGTAACCAAATGCAGACATGTGAGAGTGGGTGGCCACATAACGCCAAGCACCTGCTCATGCAGAAGCAGCCACTGCATGGCTCTTTTTGGGCGGGCTCAGTTGCACACAGATTTGCCCAAAGAGACGTGGGAAGTGGGTGGTGGTGTAATGGAGAGACACAGGAACGGAGAGTAGAAGCAGTCAGGCAGGCTGGGCTTCCTCTGACCTTGCCTCATTGACAGAAAGACACTCATTTCTGTTGGCCTTGTGCTTGAGGCTTTTTGAAGCCCCGGTGAGTGTGGGTTAGTAGGTTGGGGTGGGTGAAGTTCCAGGCTCACTCTATTTCCAGGCTCTAGAGTCGAACTTAGATGGGCTTGAAACCTGGAGTTGGCATTTGGTAGCTCTTTGACTTTGGATGACTTACTTAATCCCTTGGCTCGTGTGATTTTCATTTCATAACATGCACAAAGAATTGTATGCTTTGTACCTGGCATGCCATAAAGTATAGATATAGCAATTATAATATTGGTGAATATGGATGTCCACACATACAATATATATGATATAAACATGTATGTGTGTGTGTCTGTATATCTGCAAAACATAATTAGAGCCTAGGAAATGGCATGTGCTTCAAAGTATATATCTGTAGAGAGATAAGATCCATCAATGCAGGATAAAGACCTATTTTCTTCAAAAATTGTTCTCAATGTTAGAATTCTCAAATCTACACAGAATTGGAAAAAAATAATGTAATGAACCCCCAAATATCCATCAGCTAGCTTCAGCAATTATCAGCATGTCACCAATCTCTCTTTCTCATGTCTCCCAGTGTTGGTTTCCTGGAGCACTTTGAAGCACATTCCAGCAACGAGTCATGAAAGCTGGCATCTTCAGTTTGTGCTGTGGTGGATTTAGCCCCTTTCTTCTTCACCCAGGGCTGGGGACCCCGCGAGGAGCCCCAGGAGTCAGCCGTCTTCCCCAGAGCTGTGAGCTCTCAATTGTCCCTCCCCACAGCCGTGAGGACTGGTGTCCCCACCCTCCACGTGTGAGCTTTTTCCTCCCAGGTGGTGGTTTGTAGCACTGGTTTCCAGGTTGTATCTCATTTATAGCAGGTACCTGCCGTCTGCTTCTCTAGACTTAACCAGTGTCATTCATGCTGAGCATCTGTCTTGATTCTGGGAAGGCGCTGCTGCATCCACATTTCACAATAAATATCTTTTTAAATGGCCTGGTGTTCAGACTCATTTCTCATTGCCAGGGAGGCTTTTTGACTGGATGACCTAAAGAATTGCTTCCCTGTGACTGACAGGGGAATCCAGCATCACAGCCTCCTCTTCTCCCCCTGCAGGAGGCTGGGTGAGAGCTGGGACTTGAAGTGGCACAGGCTGCTTCCAGCAGAGGCATTTACCCTAGTTACTGCCTGGCTCCCTTACACCCATGGGGCTGCTGGCTGCCAGCCAGGCAGGCAGGTCCATTTTGGGTGTGCTCCCATGGGACTCATTTTCACAGGAAATCAATGTAAAAGACCTCTGAGGGCAGGGTGAAGTAGGACTCCCTGCTCACTAGTCTTGGTCAGTGCCCTTGCCTGAGTCTACAGGTGGCTCACAAAGGCATGGTTTCATAGCGACCTTGATCTCCATGGAATACAAAGGCTCTACGAGGGAGGGAGTTGTGGTTACAATTCTCTCTGATGTGGACACCCCAAGCCACAAAGCAGGGTTATTTCAAGATCTTCATAGGCCCTGGGCACTCTTACTTTGCGAAGCTCCTCCTCCTCCTTCTTCTTTTTAAATTGTATTTATTTATTTGAGTGAGAGGGAGAGCACACAAGCATGGGAAGAGAGAGAAGCAGGCTCCCCACTGAGCAGGAAGCCCGATGTGGGGCTCAATCCCAGGACCCTGGGATCATGACCTGAGCCGAAGGCAGACGCTTAATCTATTGAGCCACTCAGGCGCCCCATGAAGCACCTTCTTACATCACATCCATCATAATAAAATGATCCCATGCCCAGCAGAATGTAATCCACATATAAATGCCAAGTTGCAAACAAACTAGAGGTATAGAACTGTGTTCTTTTCTAGAGTTTTCTGTGAGAGCATGGTCCTGTGAATGTGAGGTCTTGAAGATCAGTGTTCCAGAACCATGAAGGGCCTGAAGAAGTCATCTAAATTCTTCAGTTGTACTTTCCTGTGTTGTATGGAGGAATATATTGCCCAAGGTTGGAATGTTTTGGCATAAAAAATGAGCTTACAGTTCCAGGTGACTCACTGCAGTGGCAAAAGCAAGCTGACCTTTTGCTTTCTAGGTGACCTGAGAAGGCTTTGCAGTCTTTAAATGAGAATGGAATACAGTTTGGAGGGGTCTGAGTTAACTCTGCTGTAATGATTGATGATGCTTCAAAGCCCCTAACCAAATCTGTCTCAGAAGTTGGTCACTAAAAAATAAAAGTGCCATGTAAGAGCAGGGCCTCAGGAGCATAGTTGGCTGGAGGCCACAAGAAGGTTCCTGAGTGGCTCTGCCTCTCAGGAGATTCATCATTATGTCGACCTGCTGCCCACACTTTGGTTCTCTGACTGTGTCCCTCAAATTCACATTGGCATTTTAACCCCCAGCACCTCAGAATGTGAGTGTATTTAGAGAGAAGGCCTTTAAAGCGGTAATTTAAGTTAAAACGAGGGCCATTGGTCTGGTGCCTAACCCACACTGAATGGTGTCCTTATAGCAAGAGGGGATCAGGACACAGACACATGCAGAGGAAAGATTAAGTGAAGACAGAGAGAGAGGACAGTTGTGTACAAACCATGGGCAGAAGCCTCAGAAGAACCAACGCTGCTGACCACCTTGAACTCAGACTTCCAGCTTTCAGAACTCTGAGCAAATGAATTTCTGTCCTCAGGCCCCCCAGCATGTGGTTCTTAGCAGTGGCCCTTCCAGCAAAGCAATACAGCTCTAGTTGTTTGTGTGTGTGTGTGTGTATGTGTGTGTGTGTGTGTGTGTGTGTATTTTTTTATTGGAGTTCAATTTGCCAACATATAGCATAACACCCAGTGCTCATCCCGTCAGTTGTGTTAATAGATGTCTGTCTCAATCCCTTGAGGTCTGGGGATTCATCGTCCTCCACCTCTGCCCAGGTCAATCTTTCCAACCCCCCTCCCAAGGACTGGTGTCTGAACTCCACCCATGATTGTGGTTTGGTTGTCTGTGTACACTTTTCAGAAGCTAGCTCTCAATACCTGTGACCATCATGGCTCCAGACCTCTTCCTGAGATGCTCTTGTGTGCCTTGGTTGCCCTCATCCTTTTGGGAGAATTCCTTTCTCCCCTTCCTTGTGTTTCTAATAATAAGTCAGTCACGGCGATTTAGCTGCCTTTCTCCACTGAACCGCTTGTCTGGTGCACCCCCCTGCACCATTACTCGTGACCAAGAAATATTTCAGAAGGAGAATCGAACAGTTTTGGCAGCCAGCTGAGGAGAGAGAGTGGTAGGTGACACTGCTTTTCTGGCTTGGGCATCTGGATGGATAGTTGAGAGGTTGACAACGTGGAAGGAAGAGCAACTTTTGGGAGAAATGATGAGCTTTGGCTTTCAACAGCTATGAAGTCAGCTGGAGAAGGTATGTCTTAGGAGGGCTGGTTTAGGACTGAAGGGAACAGTCTGGACAGACTCAAGGGGACCAGGGAAGAGATAATAATTGATCCTGGTGAGAGAGAGAATGCTATTTTTATTATTTTTTAAAGATCTCTTTCTTTATTTGAGAGGAGAGAGAGAGAGAGAGAGAGAGCGCATGTGGGTGGGCCAGCACTCAGGGGACAAGGGAGAGGGAGAGAGAATCTCAAGCAGACTCCCTGCTGAGCACAGAACCCTCCACCAGCTTGATCTCAGGACCCTGAGATCACGACCTGAGCTGAAATCAAGAGTTGGATGCTTAACCGACGGAGGCACCCAGGCGCCCTGAGAACTGATATCATTAACCAGCCACTCCTGCATCCTAAGAATGACAGCAAATGCCAGGTTCAGTTGAGCCCAGTTTTCAAAGGTGGGCCTGGAACTGTGTTGGGGGTGGAAACTGGGCAGAGGTCATCATTTTGCAATAGAGAAGGAAGAGAATTTGAAGTTCCCAAGGGCTGTCAGGAGGTAAGTGGTGAGCGTGAAGTCTGGAAGGAGGGAGACAGCAAGAGGAAAGGAGGGCCAGAGATCTGCCACAGCCTGGAGGGTCCCACGTGGAGCAGGGTGATGGGTGAAGAGTCCCTGCTGAGGCAGACGCTGAGAAAGACTGAGCACAAGATGTACAAGGTTTAATTTTAAACTCTCTGCTTTGCTCCACCCCACCTCCGCTTTTGCTTGTCTCCTAAGCACACAGACTTCTTAGCGCAGTTTGTTTGGTTTTGTTTTTGGGAGGAAATCGAGGAAGGGTCTGAGTGTTGATATTTTCAGCAAAGTGAAAGCATCCAAGGTGTGGTCTGATATGTACCCTAAGGACCCCCAGCTGGCAGGTGGGTTTCAAAAGCCCGTTGTCTGCCTCAAGTCTAAACTCATGGACTGGTTGGTTCTGAAGCCTCCTTCCAGATCATTGTGTCCCACTTCACGGGGAGGTGCTCCGCAACATGTGTCGATTGGCCCATTGTCTCCAAAAGGCTCCCCCATGAGAAGTCCCCGAATGACCCACCTTCCAGTTCTGTCCAGTGGCCTGGCCTCGACAATGTTGTTCAAAGATAGTACAGAAATTGCCCATTGCCACTTTGAGATCACAGTAAGGGAATTGGCTGCACTAAAAGAGGCAAGGTTCACTCAGCAGCTTCAAAAACATTTTTTTTTTTCCCCAGCCAAGTTTCTGTTCTGCTAGCAGTTCTTGCTTGTGACCTAAAAGCAGCCAGGGCCCCAGGGAACGATGCTGTCTAAACTTCCTCCTATTTACTGGCCTCCCCTCCCCCTCCCATCACCACTGGACACTTGTGCTTCCCAGCAGCCTTTGCAGGCCAGCCCTTCCTGCACCCCACAGCCCTGCTCGGACCCTCATCCTATCAGATGCAGGCCCGCAGCTGGATGGCAGCCAGTTGCAGCCATGAATGTTGGCACCGGGCTTAAATCCACACTGGCCTCCCTCCTTCCTGCAGTGGGTCCAGCCTGGTCTTCCTGTTCTAACTTCTCCCTCTGTTCTGGCCAAGGTGCATGTGCAGACATTCTTGGTCCAAATCATACTTGAACAGCTGGGATGTATGTTACTACATGCATTCTGAGTTTCGTGGATATGTATTCTGGAAATGTTGTCTGTAAATTAATTTCTCTTTCACACACTGGGTTTGTTTGATCTATTAACATATGTTCCGCTGTCACCCCCAACACACAACTTTACGAAATTCCAGAGTCCTCTTTTCCTTGTCTTTGAACAGAAGTGATTACTTGTCTGGTTGCCCAGATCCAGCTAGGAGCAGGGCCAAGAATCCCCTGTTATACACACCACTCCGTGTGCACACTCATCCAAAATCCCCTTAAAGACTCAGATGCATCCCTTTTATATCCATCATTTATTCATTTGTAAGAGTATTGAAACCCACGGTGTGTCACCGACTATGCTGGGTCATAAAGGCACAATGCTGAAAACAACAATGGTCCCAGCATCCTGGAGCTTGGTGTCTAGTGGGAGATATAAATAAGTAAACAATTTGATCAACTGACATAATAGGAAAAGATGAGAACACCTAATCCAGACTTGGAAGTTCAGGGAAAGTTTCAGGAAGAAGTGCCATATGCATGGGGCCTACAAAATGTTGACATTAGGCAGGGAGGGTGGGTATGTATTGGGATTAACTACAGCCTTAAGCCGAGTCATATGTCTGTCATATAGGCAAATGCCATAATAGCACCAGACATAAGGAAATAGGGAAAGACATTGGTTGGTGGTTTTTCCATTTCTTGGTTCAAAAGCTCTTTCTTGGCAGTCTCTAAAAATGGTATTGTGGTTTTTCACTTGTAGAATTTGTATTTGGTAGAGTCAAGACATTTGACTCTGAAGAGTTGAGACTTGTTTGGTGTCCTAATAGACATGCCTATCACCCTGTAGTAAAGCTCCAGTTGAACCTCTCAAGGTCAGCCTCATCCCTAAGCTCCAGTTTCTGGACACCTGGCCAAAGTGTCCAGAAACTTCCCAGAGGATGAGTGCCTTAAAAATATGTGTTGAGGGTAGGCAGACAGGGAAAGAGCAGTTATTATTTTATAGATGTGAAACCAAATCAGCCAGTAACTTTGGAAAATTCGATTAAATTTGTAGTTATTTCAGGTGACTGAAAGTAGATGATGTTTATTGAGCGTTTGCTGTAAGTTCAGGGCTACGTGCTTGATATGTATGACCTTATCTCACCCTAGAACCACCCTGGGGAATGGGAACCACTGACTCCAGTGTAGACATGAGGAGAATCCAGCCAGGCCCAGTGACTTGACTTCTGTCTCATGGTCAATCACCAGGCAGGGGTGAGCCTGGGCTCCTGCCCCTGCTGGCTCTCAAGAGCACTACCCCCTCTTTGTTTTTTCCTGCGCAGAACTGAGCTCTCTTACAGGTCCCTGGGTTGATTCTTCAGGTTATGGTGTGGTCTGGGGAATCTGAGCATGAGAAGAGAAGGAGGGAAGTAAGTGTGTGTGAACTGGCACTTCACAGTCACCTTGACCAGAGGGCGAGGCTGTAGACCAACCCATTCTCACAGCTTCTACAATCAGGCCTTCTACCTCAGGGCCACCCTCAGGGCGTGGATGGGAGCAGAAATCCAGCACAGCTGCTCACATCCAACCCAAAGTGGGAGGTTTTTTCAGCTCTGCGAAGTTGCCATAGCTAGCCCTGGCATGCTCCCTGACATACCAGCACTGCACAACTGCCTCTCCCTCTTGGATGCAACACTGTGTCTTGTCTGCCCTTGGGTGCCCTCAGCACCCCAGTGCCCATTTTTGTCTCCAGGCCTGCCGCATGTAGACTTGAGACTTTGTAGGGCCACCATGGTTCTCTTTGCTCTACTGCAGACTCACACTCAACTGCTGGAAGCTAATATCAGGAGGTGGATTCTGGTTCTGACTTTCAGGGAGGGGAATGCTCACAAGAGCTGAGCATTAGGGAAGAAGGAAGAAAAGAAAAAGAAGACGGAGGAAGAAATAGCATGGGCTGCCCATTTGAGGTCACTCAATGAAGCCTTAGGAGAAAGAGGCCACGCATCTCAGGCTGAGTATGATCTCTGCCCGTCAGTTCTTCCCAGCTAACAGGAGGTAAGCTGGACCTGTGGGATCAACAGACATTTACAAATAGACATAGAACACTGGGTTTTTTATTTCCCCCAAGTTACCTGAAAGAAATATTAGATGATAGATATGAAACCCACTGAATATATTGTTGGAAAGCTCACTTCTCTGACCAGATTAAGAAATAAGATGACATTTGTTTCTTTTTAAAAGATTCGTATGTTCCCACAATATAGGGGATCCGGGTCTGGGTTTGTGCCCATGTGTCTTTAGGTGTGCCTGCTGACATGTGTCTGTACCAGTGTGTGACTGTGTATGTTTGCATGTGCCCCCCAACCCTGGGCTCTCTGCTTGCAGCGTTAGTAAAGCACAATGTCACCGTTGCTTTGGAAACAGTATCCTTGTCCTGGCACACTTGGGGACAAGGGGACATGGCACGCTATGACATGACTCCGTGTGGTTTGTGATTCCCTCAAGGATGCGGAGCTTCTCAGGTGTTGGTTTCTTTTCTTTAGTCTGTGAATACACATGAGCCATGTGGGGGAGATCCCATTCATGAAAGGTATAAAACCTTTATTTGGAGGCAAATCTGGAACAGAAAGCCAACTGGCTGTGTAGACATACTCTTGGATCTTTGTTTTCTGCTCCCTGAAGAATGGCACTAATTCCTCATCTCAGCGAGGTCTCTTCAAGAGGAGGCAGGTGGGGTGTGGTGGTGCCCCTTTCCGGGGGACACTAGGACATTTTACAGAGCACCTATAGGTGTTTTACATAATGGAATGTTAGCAGCTGCATTATATTTTGGGGATAGAAAGGGTTTTTGTGAGTCCTGCTGGACAGTGAGGAGCCATCCGGTTAGAGGGGTAGCCACTGGGGAAAGCTTTAAGTACAGATGTAGATTCATACAGAGTATGTGCTGGTATGCTTTCAAAATAAGGTGAGTATACTCATATCTTAATAAATAATGTTATTAAATAATTTAAGAAATCCAGGAGCTAGACAGTAAGGATCCAAGGGTGAACAATCCAGCCCATGTTCTGAAGGAGTTCACAGAGAGTGGTAAAAGTGTTTAATTCAAGAGATAATTCCCACAAAGAGTGATTCATGCTAAGGAGAGGTTTCAGGTGTGGTGGAGCAGGTACCTGTTGTGTATGAGGGAGGGTAATGCCAGTGGCAGTGAGGGCTGGCAAGTTCTCCCTGCCTCTCCCCAAGCCCTATCTTTACTCACACGAGCTGGGGAACTTGTTGTTCCCAGCCAATGAATCCGTTGAGAGAATGGTAATGAGAGAAGGAATGTCAATGTCAATGTTACTTGGGAGGTGGGGAGAACCCCACACCAGCAGGCTCTGCTGGATTGTAATCTGACAGATAAAAGCACTGACTACAAATTGGTATGGCTGTTAGTGAATATTAACGCAGCTTCACAAGTGATCACCGAATGGGAGTGAGAACATGGTACTAATGATCATGACAAGAACAGCTGTCGCTTATTTAGTCTGCAGGATGGCAGCCACTGTGGGAAGAACCCTGCATCCCTCATCTCATTTCATCCCCACTCATCCTTGTCCCCAGTGTTTAGTTGAGAAAACTGTACCTCCACAGAGATTAACAGGTGGCGAAGCCTCTGGTCTCTGGTGTCTCAAAGGCCTGAGTCATTTCCACTGTCCCTCCACACCCATGGCAGACAGACAGACAGACTTTCCACTTACAGTTGTAATGTGCCTCTTGCAGTGTGATCAAAATCAATTCCTCTCCTTCTCCCCTCTGCCCACTCCTACCCACAAGATGGGACAAGTTCTTGTCTTACCCCTGGTGGAAGCTGAAATGAGCCCTATAGCTTTTCCAGGCACCCTCAGATAATATAAAATACTCTGTTTGCTTTATGTCACAATGGGTTCTCATTACAGTAATGGGTATGTTCCAATGTAAGTGTCCAAACCCTAGGCCTCCCTAACAGTGAGGCTTCTGGCATGCTCTCCTCCAGCTGAGTGTGCTGCTGGCAGCAAGCTGGTAGTGGGAGAGGCCATGCCATCAGCTTCACCCCCATTTCTCTACCTTTTGCCTCACCCAGCTTGGTAAGTAGTTTCTGATACCTCCAGGGTCCAAATGGTGGAGGGTAGATGGTGAAGGGGTCACAAAAGGTCTTACTTGTTAGGTTGTGTCTTGAACTTGCTGCCATATCATAAAGTTGCATGAAGAGAATATCATTTCAGCATCAAAAAAGAAAAAAGAGGCAGATTTGTTTAGTTTTGGAGGAATAGGATCACTGAGAAATGTAATAATCACTAAAACTTAACTGAGCTCATCATTTTATGTGCTCTGCAAACACATTCACAATCAGAAGCAGCTACAATTACTTTCCCCATTTTACTGTTAAGGGAACTGAGGCTCTGAGAGATGATTAATCTGTTAAGGTCAGACAGGTCATTATGTGGTAAAACAGGGATTCTGGCCCCGAGAGTCTGACTTCGGAACCTGGTCTCTTAACCGCTCTGCTCTCTGAAGTTGGAGATCTATCAGTGAGGAAGGTACTATTCCTTACCGACTTGACAATTTGCCTTCTTTCTTATTACCAGACTGGATAGTATTTCCTTTTAATAGCTGGTACTGAAGCAAATCTAATGAAAATGTGTAACCTGAAAAAAAAAACACTTTCTGAAATTGTACTAATTTATGATCATAAAGGGAACTCTCGTGTTTGAAAATAACCAACAACTCAATTGGATGGTGTGTAAAGAATTAGGAAACAAAACAAATCTCAAGGGAACTAATTTGTATAACTAGAAACTATCTCAAGAAAATTATTTCTTGCTTTCCGTGATACTTGGGACCATATTTCATACAATCAACATTTTCATACAGTCAACAATTTCATACATATTTGCACCCAGAAATAATCTGTTGTGGGAAATAAGACAACCTCCCCTCAACACGTGGCTTGGAGGGAGAAAAGAATATAAAGGTTTTCACATGTAAAATTGTTATGTCAGCTGCTGCAATTGGTCCCTTTCTTGATGTTATAGTTTATTGGCACTCCCAAGAGCATTGAAGCACTTTTTTACATATTACAATTTCTGGAAAGCATTTTTATTTCAAGAGATTGGGATATTTTGTCTGGAAGGAGAGGCCACAGAGAGTTTTATAATTCACCTTTGCAACATTTTACTTTATATGAGAGTTGCCACACTTTGGGAGAGCAGCATGTGAAGACAAGAAGGATGACACCACCTGCCACCTACATTTCACCCTTTTGTCCAAGCCACTCCCTCTGTACAGTCCATCTTCACTGTCTCTACCTGTTGAACTCCTACTTATCATACAAAGCCCACATAGATTATCACCTCTTCATGGAAGCCTTCCTAATCGCACCACATGGAAGCGTTCCTAATCGCACCACAAACAGATGTGCTGTCTGCCTCTATTGGGCCACAGAGAGTTTTATAATTCACCTTTGCAACATTTTACTTTATATGAGAGTTGCCTATCTTTGTGTCATGGTCCTAAACTAGAGAGGAGTTCTCACCTAGGTAGCATAGTCCAGCTCTGGAGCAGAGGGTGCCAAGCTAAGGCCCAAAGGCCAAATTCAGCCCACCACCTATTTTTGTACAGCGCTTAGGATAAGAATGATTTTTTTTTTAATTTTTATTTACTTATGATAGTCACAGAGAGAGAGAGAGGCAGAGACACAGGCAGAGGGAGAAGCAGGCTCCATGCACCGGGAGCCCGATGTGGGATTCGATCCTGGGTCTCCAGGATCGCGCCCTGGGCCAAAGGCAGGCGCCAAACCGCTGCACCACCCAGGGATCCCGAGAATGATTTTTATATTCTTTAATGGTTAAGAAAAAATCAAAAGAATAACATTTCATGACATATGAAAATGATATACAATTCAGATTTCATTGTCCATAATTTAATTTTTATTGGAACACAACCATGCTCGTTTGCTTATGTGTTGTCTGTGGGTGTTTTTGCATTAATACAGCAGTGCTGAGTAGTTATGACACAGACTGGCCTACAGAGCCTAAAATATTTTCTATGTGACTGTTTACATTGGTTGACTTTTGCTCTGAAACAGGTATTCTCAAATTTCAGTGTGTATCTGCATAACCTGGAGAGCTTGTTAAACCACAGACTGTTGGGTCCCACCCTTATAGTTTCTGATTCAGAAGGTCTGAGGTGGGTCCTGAGAATCTGCATCTCTAACAAGTTCCCAGGTGACCCTTCTGCTGCTGGTTGGGACCTACACTTTGAGAACCACTGGTCTAGAGGTAAAGAGGTAAAGAAAGGTTTTTGAAATCACAGATACATATTTAACCAATTTGTTATTTACCAAGCAATTAACCTCTCTGGATCTAAGTTTTTTTCATGTATAAAATGGGGCTCATGACAAGCTGTTCAGGTTATATCAAGTCAGTCAAAGTTGGAATATGTAGTAGGGATTCAATAAATATCCATTTCTTTCTTTCCCTCCTCCCTTCTATTCTCTCTCTCTCTCTCCCCACCCTTCCCTCTGAGAAGGAACTGACTCTGAATCACCTTTCCTCATGAGGCTGCTTAGGAATTTTATAGCACTGGGCAACTCTTGATCTGTCTTCCTCCAATATGGCTCCAATATGTCTTGTAACTCAAACAAATCAGACTGGGAAAACCATTCTTGCTTAATTTACTGAAGCATGTACAGTGTATAAGTTTCTTCACTAAGGAGCAAAATTAAGATCAAGGACTAAAAAAGAGATCAT
Source organism: Vulpes vulpes (assembly GCF_048418805.1). NCBI lineage: Eukaryota > Metazoa > Chordata > Mammalia > Carnivora > Canidae > Vulpes > Vulpes vulpes. The sequence continues at coordinate 723,764 of NW_027325670.1, forward strand.
CTGTCTACTTCACGGAAGTTTTCCTGATAAAGGTAGAGGACAGGCCTTAAAAAATTAATGGTTGCCCTTTAGTTAATTGTAATCAGGTGGTTTTGTCTTCCTTCCTGGGAAGAATGATAAAGGGCAAATGCTTTAGAAACCAAACTAAGCTGAGATCTTTAAGGAAGCAGATAGGAGTGCACTCAAAGGTGATTTGAAAGGAGGGTTTTTTTTTTCTGGAGCCTGGTTTTAAAACCATGGTTAAATTAGGCACACAAAAATACTAAGTTTTCCCTGGGAATGTTTTTCTTTAAAACTTAGCCGTTCCTGCTTCCTAAACCTGTGATGAGAATCAAGTGAGATAATTAATATAATTGTATTTGAAAATTATAAAGTACTGTTTAAATGCAAAGGAAATCAGGTTTAGCACATTAAATCGCAATGTAATTAGGCAAGAAAGAGCCTAATATATTGGATGAATAGCAGGGGCTGCAGAGAATTAGGGGGGTGCTGGAGGACCCCACTGCTTTCTGTCTTAGCCCTGGGGAACCCATGCACCTTAATTTACCTGTTAAGCTAATTATAGAGAAGGCCTTTTTACCTTCATGCTCTCAAATTTCTTACTTTCTTTCTCTACACGTGGTAGAACCTGAAAGATGAATTAACCTCACGGTTTCCCTCTGCTAGGGCACAAAACCTCCATTGTGGGCTCCCCTTAGTGCCAGTTAGAAAGAGGTACATTTTCACTTTACCTTTACATTTCTGCTTTAGTACTCCCCCCACCCCCCATGAGCTCTTCGACTTCTTCAGCTGTGGCTATATTTGCAAATCGTGTTTATCTTTGAAACCTCCTTTTACTGAGAAAACCACGTTTTTAGGCAGTGGTGTGCTGATAGTGCTTAACAACCAGACATATATGGAAGTTTATTATCAATATGACCAATTTAAAGGATGCATAGCACACAATTTACAAATGATGATAAACTACACAATACTCTTCAGTCGTGGAGTCCACACAGCTGATTGGTTTTCACAGGATGCTTTTGTTTACTTGTGTCGAATTCTTGTATCCAGAGCCGACCTACGGTTGCTACTGACCAGTGAGTGTAGTTTTGACATAAATCCAAAATTGGTTGGTGGTTGGTTCATACTTTCCTTTATGTTTACTAGTAAGATGAAAGTGACACAACCGAAGACAGATGTAGGGATATTTGTCCATGATATGAGTGACTCCTTTGCTGAATCAACTAATAGCATTGAATACTGGAAGAATTTTTCCTGAATTTTTAATGGACTTATGATTACAGACACGACATACAGTTAATTTGCATTATTATTTGCATGTTCTCCATCACTTTCTTGTTTTTCATTGGAGCCCAGTGTGGGGTTTCAACTCACAACCCTGAGAGCAAGCCCTGAGCTGAGATCAAGACTTGGAAGCTTAACCGACTGAGCCACCCAGATGCCCCTCTCCATTACTTTCTTAAGCCTAGATGATTAACAAAACAATGAATCATGTCCTCATTTGTAGCATTTACCTCTTTCTGTGGTTTAAATACTTAGGTTGCTATGTACTTGGGTGCTAAGTTGGGACTTAACGCTATTGTTCGTCCATGTGGGGGAAGAGTCTCCAGATGGGGTATCCCTGGCTCCTCCTGGCTTGCCCTCACTTCCAGTGTCTATCCTCCAAGTTGGGAGTCTCAGCTAAATTTATAATGCTTGCTACCCATTCTTTGCTAATTTTACTTCTTTTTGCTTATTTGTTTCAACTTTAGGGATGGAATTTTGGAGATCTGCTTTGCATCCATCATTCTTTAAAATATGTATCATATTTTAAACATTGCAGAGGATTTTGAACATTGTATAGAGGAAGAAAATGAAAAGCAGTCATAATCCAGTTTCTCGAGATGTTGATGTAGTTCTATTGATTGCTTTTTTTTTTTGATGCACTCAGATATACAATCTCACATTTTCTTTCTTTAACCAAATCAGGGCCATAGTATACATTCATGTTTAAAGCTTTCTTTAATCAAAGTATGACATATATGCTGAAAAGTGCACAAATCAATAAATTATTGCTACACGAAAATACCTACATAACCACCACCCAGATGAGGTAGTGGGATGTTACTAGTCTCTCTGAACCCTTTCCTCAAGCCCCCTACAAATTTGTATCCTCTCTCTTTTCCCCAAAGTTAAAGGCTATCCTATCATCTATCATAAATTAATTTTGAGATTATTAGGCTTCTACTTAGAAGCATATGGAATATATTCTTGTTTCTCTTTCTTAACATTATGTTTGTGAGATTCATCTCTGTTGGTGTATGTAGAATTTACGCATTTGCACTAAAGATTTTTTTCCCATTATATGAATCTACCATAATCTCTTTGTCCACCCTACTTTTGATGGATGTTTGGGTTGTTTTCAGTTTGGGCCTATTTTGAATAATGCTGTTATGAACATTCTTTTGATATATCTGTTCAGACATCAACTTGCAAACATCAGTTGTAGGTTGCATACCTACAGGTTCAGGAGGTAATGCCAAGCTGCTTTTCTCAGTCCTCATGACCATTTACACTCCCATTAGTGGTGTAGGATACTTCCTATTACCTTACATTCTCACCAACACTTGGCATTGTCCTTGTGTTTTATACTCTTTTAAACACAACATTACACTGTGAGCATTTCCATGTGTTATTAATGTTATGTGTTTCATTATTTTTAATGGCCACATGCAGTTTATTGTATAGAACAGGGATCAGCAAACTTTTTCTGTAAAGGGCCAAAGAGTAAATATTTTCAACTTTGTAGACCACATAGTCTTTTGCAACTACTTAGCTCTGCCATTGCAGCTCTAGACAACATGTTAACGAATGAGTGTGTGTGGCTGTCTCCCAATAAAACTATAAAAACGAGTGGTAGGCCAGTCTTGGCCCTCAGTCCATAGTTTGCCAACCTCTGGTATTTATTTAGTTTACTAATTATAATACTTTTAAAACTTGTTTTTTTAATCAGAAAAAAAAACACAAAAACCTACAATGAACATCATCTATTTGTTTAATACCTACTATGAGTCAATAGCTGTGCTTAGTTTTGGGAACCTGGTTGTATATCACTTGCAGATAAATTCTTCATAGATCTTATGTTCTAGTTGGTATAGCCTGACAATTACTATCCCTGTCCACCCCCCAAAGTGAATCTTAACTGAAACTCAGTATTTAAAACAGATAAAAGCAGAACTATTTGACTCAAAAATATTTAACTCAGAGTCCTAACAACTTGACTACTTTCTGACCCCAGTGGTTATCCCTGTATTTAACTCTAGGTCTCTACTGATCACAGCTTGAAAAATATGACCAGACTATCAATTGTAGCATCTTGACAGTCTTTTGTTATTGTCACTGCTTTGAATTTTTTTTGTACATAAATCTTTGATCACATTATTTTCTGCAATAGATTTCTAGCAGAGAATTTATGAGGCCAATGGATGCAACTAATTTGAAGGCTGTTGCTCTATTTTGCCAAAAATTTTTCAGTTTGTGCTACTATGGGCAGTATTATATGAGTTGTATCTTACCTTTGTCAATATCCAGTATTGGGATTTAAAAAACATTTGCAAATTTGGTAGGTGAAAAATATTACCTAGTTGTTTCAATTTACATTTCTTTGATTAGTTGAGTGCTGAGCATTTTTTCATATTTATTAGTCATTTGCATTTTTCCTTCTGAATTGATGAGAATAGGACATTTTGAGCATAATTGAAATAGAGTTTTGAAAAGAGGTTAACAAATCACTTTTTTTTCCCACAGATACAAATCTTTGAATTGGAAAGAGGTCATGGTCAAGAAAAACAGATTTCTGTAGAATTCTCCATGGTGTCCAAGCCTGTATTTTATTCTGGTCACATTACTATTCATAATTTGATAAAGCATAATATTATTTTTTGAAGGTTTAAAACACTATTTGAAATTTTACAGGTGCAGATTGAAGTGTGTGAGAGAAACAGCATGGTGTTAAATGGTGAAACATGAAACTAGACATAATAAAAGTAACTAGGTGTGTGTGATGACCTGAATGTTTGTATTGCCCTCCCCTCTTCCAGATTCATATGCTGAAGCCTAAACCCCCAGGGTGATGGTATTTGGAAGTGGGACATTTGGGAGGTAATTAGGTCAGGGGGGTGGACATTCTCAGATAGTATAAGTGCCCTTTTAAGAAGAGATATAAGAGAGATTATCACTCTCTGCTCTCCACCATTAGAGGATTCAGGAGAAACTTGTGTGCAGGGAAGGAGGACTGCCCTCACCAGATAGTGGATGTGCTTGCACCTCCATCTTGGACTAACCAGCCTCCAAAACTGTGTGAAATAAATTTTTATTGTTTAAGCCATCCAGCCTATGGTATTCTGACTGAGGTAGAAATCTGTATTAATCAGCATTCTCCAGAGAAACAGAACCAATTGGATTTTTATATATATCTTTCTAGATACATAGAGATTTATCATAAGGTATTAGCTTATAATAAAAAAGCTAAGAAAGAGCTTTATCATAAGATACCAGCTCACGTGTTATGGAGACAGCTGAGTCCCACAATCTGCCATCTGCAAGCTGGAGACCTGGGAAAGCTGGTCATGCAGTCTAAATGAGGATCAGAGAGCCAAGAGTGGATGTTCCAGTCCAGATGTGAAGGCCTGAGAACCAGGAGCACTGAGGCAGGAAAAGGTTGATGTTTCAGCTCAAGCAGTCAGGCAGAGAGTGAATTCAACCTTCTTCCACATTTTTGTTCTAGTCAGGCCCTTAAGGGATCCGGGGTGCCCGCACACAGTGGGGAGGGCCATCTGCTTTAGTACAGTCTCTGCACAGGCTCACCCTCCATCCGAGGCACCCTGCCTGTTCCATTCCTGTTTCTAGCTCAGAGTTCTTGAATGTTCTCAGGGAAACCTCACCTGACCCCTGAGATTAGGTCAGAGTCCCAGTTCTGTGAACCCCCTGACCCTCAATTTCTCTGGCATCATCACAAAGGTAATTAAATAACCGGTTGTGTAATTCAGCCTTTGATGTCTCCATCACGGTTTCCATGTCAATGAGGGTAGAAACAATTGGAAGGCAGAATCAGAGCAGAGTTATTGGCCATATGCCACACCTCATGCCATACCTGTCTGGTAACATCGCAGTCCAGATACTGAGGGGGAGAGAGAAAGAGAGAGGGAGAGGGACTCATGTACATACTTTTAAGTTGCATTTCTCTTCTCTGCTCTCATTGATTCTGACCCCGATGGAGAAGACGTTCTCAAGGGGGACAGGATATATTACCTGTTATTGCTACCTCTGCCCCCAGTTCTAGAAGATCTCATCCCTCCAACCTTCTTGTGAACTTTTGGCTCTGTCTTCAGCATCTGCCCTGAAATGTTGAAGAAGCTGGGCTTTAAACATCCTACTGCTTGATTACCTCCCACCCATTATTTCTAAAAGGTGTGCAGGAAACAACCTGAGGTTTATCATCATCAAGGGAAAGGTAAAAAGCCAAAGGGTTATCACCTGGTGGCTGTGTTTTCCAGGTGAAAGAAACACAATATGGGTGGTGGGATAGTGAAACGTTACCTAATCCTGGGGTTGTTGCTGTGACCAAACCCCTGATACCTAACTGAAGAATATTTTCCCAGTTCCCTTGAAGTGGTCAACACACACCACCAGGCCAGATCTAGGCTGTAGATCCCATGAGTGTGGAGACCCTGGGGGTCTCACTTGCTGCTCTGTCCTTGTGTCCTCACAGCAGCCTAGCTCATAAATTTGTGCCCAGTAAGCATTTGTAAGATGTGTGGAGCAGTTAAACTTTCTTCCATTTAGATTTTATTTTAGTGTATACCATGATTTAGAGAACTAGTCTTATTTCCCCCACCAATGATCAGTCTGTAACTTCAATGGCAAATGTCAAATAATTTATCCTTTTCCTATTGACTTAGAACACTACACTTACTGTATACTAAAATCACATAGGTACTTGGTGCTCTTTCTGTACTTCTTATTCTGTTTGTGAATCTGTTGGTCTATCTGATCCCATTACCATCACCCTTTAGAAATTGTCTTTGATTATCTTTTTCCAATGGCCAATAATAAATTTACTCATTTCGCTAGAAGGATCTTACTTTCATAGATGGTACAAGAAGATAGTACTTGAATACGCTTAAGGCTCAGAGCCAAAATCACAGAATATCATAATACTGCATTCTGTTAACACACTGCAGTTAATGTGTATAGCACAGTTAGTCATTTTATTTCCAATCGTAGTGTTCTATTTTAAAATTAAAAATACAGAATATATTAAATGTACGTTTTCCTGAAGGTGCCTGTTTACCAAGTTAAAGGAACTTTTAGCAGCTCACAACAATGTCCTCTTCTTTCTCTGGACAGTTGTGAGTGAGCTGAAAGAATCTTGAACTTCTGGTCTTTGGAAGAAGACTAGGAAGTAAAAGACATTGTAGAACACATTATGTATTTCTGGAACTGCTCCTCCTTCTTCATTACTAATTTTCAAAATCTTCTCGGCTATTCTCACCCCTTTATTATTCCTGATAAACCTTACAATTATCATGCCAAATTCTGAAAGGGAAATCCTGCTGATATTTTGACTAGAAGAGAGTTACATTCAAGGATTAATTTGGGGAATTTTCAGGTCTTTGAAATATTGAATGTTTTCATCTGGGAGCATAATATGCTTCTCCCCCCCCCCTTACTCCATTGCCTTTCTGCCTCTTAATAAACATTTTCAGCTTCCTATGAGTCCCATGTCCTCCCTGTTGCTACCTCCCTTCCTCCCTCCTTCTCATCTGCTTCCTCCCCACTTCCCTCCCACTCTCCCTTCCTCCTCTCTCTCTCTTATTTCAATTGTGAATGGATTTCTTTTCCTCAGTATCTTCTTAAAACTGGTTACTTATTTAAAAAATAATTATCAAATACTTGTATAGTGTCAGTTTTATTCCAAGTAATCCAAGGCATTTAATTTTTTTATTATGGTGAAATAAGTATAATGTAAAATTGACCATTTGAAGCATTTTTTTGAAGCATTTTTAAGTGTATAATTTAGAGGAATTAGTACATTCATATTGTTGTCCAACTACCCCCACTATCCATCATCATAACTTTCTCATAGGGCCAAAATGAAATTCTGCATTAAGCCATTGTCTTTTGAGTAACCAGTGTGATCATGCATTTTAGAAAACTCTATTAGTTTTAACTGTCTTGCAATTGATTTTGTTTTTGTTTTCAAGATATATACTTGTGTTGTATGGCAAGATGGATAAGCCTGTCTCCTTTTTAGTAGGTGCCTCATTCACTTTTCTTGCATTATTGCAATGGTAGATGGAACTTCCCCCATAATCCTAAATAGCAGAAGTATTATGGGCATCTTTGTCTTGTCTATTTTAAGGGGATTGCTTTTAGCATTTAAAAACAATGATAGGTATGCTGTTATTTGGTGGCTTACCATTTGCTATGGATATTCTTTACTAAATTATAGAAGTCTATTTCAATCCTTATTTTGTTGGGAGATTTTTTTTATTATACAGTTATGTGTATCCTATTTTATAAAACACTTTTCTGCCTTTATTGAATTAGACAAAATTTTTATTATTTAGTCCTAGTAATATCAAACTATTTTTTTTAAAGATTTTGTTTATTCATGTCAAACTATTTTTGCATTCTTAAACTTCATTTTGTTGTAGCTATAAATCTCTTAATATGCTACTTTGTTAGGGTTGTTTAAATGTTATTTGGATTTTTATGGCTGTACTTAGAAGTGAGACTTCTGAGAGAGGAATTTTATTTTTTTGTTCTTCAAGTTTCCTATCTGTATTTTTTTCTCTTTCATTTCTTTTTTTCTTAGTAAATTTGTTAAATTTTATCTTCTGTTTAATTGGCTATTTCAAAGAACTAGTTCTCAGATATATGAGTTCTACTATATTTTCTAGTGTATTAATTTCTCCTATATTGTAATTATTAATTACTTTTCTATAGGCTTAGGACTTCCTGTCTTGAATGTTTTTTTTTTTTTATTATTTCTTGTTTAATAATAAAAGCATTTAAGGCTATGAATATTTATTTGAATACAGCTTTGACTGCATTCTGTGAAGTATGCCATTTATTGTGGTTGGAGCAATTTTCTAAATTGTCTCAATGTATAAATTTTACTTCCAACCTGACCCAAGAGCTACTTTGGAAAGAGTTTAAAAATTTTTTTTGTGATAGAATGGCAAAAACACATGGCCTGTACAAATTCTATTTTTGGACATTTTCTGAGACTTTCTTTGTAGACAAATAGAAAATGGATATTTTTCTAGGTATACCTAGTTTATTTAACACACAAAGTGTGTCAGTTTACTTTTTTATCAGTTCTTCCTTGAAATTTTTATAGCAGCAATTGCTTTATGTATTTTGATGCCAGTACATAAAGGGTCTTGAGCATTGTGTGTATATTGGTTCTGCCTTTACCAGGTGGTTACATTTTGTGTGAGGGAAGTGTTTTTGAAGACTTTGCAAATCCACAACTGATTTTGATTGGAATAAATGTAGAATGTGTGGGAGAGGGTATTCTTGTGTGCATAAATCTTCAAGTACTACAGTATATTTTTGCTTTAATTAGTCCTTGTTTTTCAATTTTCTTCTGCTATGTTTTTCAAAAGATGTTGTTTATCCTAATGACTTTTAAAGATCTTTCTTATAAAATTGTATCATATCTAACTTCTACTTAAGCTTTTGGAGTTACCATTAAGCAATAGCAATCGTATTGTTATTTAACAAATATTCTTATAAATATTCAAATAGTTTTAACACTCAAGTTTAACAATTACATGCTTTTTTACTGTATACTATAGTAAAATAATAAGTACCCACCAAAATCATCTGTAGAAGTTCTAGCATTTAATAGCAACATGTGTCTCATGATACTGACTAAAGATAATGGGTATATTTGTTTTCTGCTTACATGGTGCCATCATGTGGCAACATAAATCATCAACATCACCATCATCATTGTCACAAGAAACACTTTGCAATACATACACAAAGTTGTGTTCTAAATATTTTTTTTAAAAAAGATTTATTTATTTATTTGAGAGAGAGAGAGAGAAAACATGTGAGCAGGGGAGGGGCAGAGGAAGAGGGAGAGGAAGAGACTCTCAAGCAGACTCCCTGCTAAGCATGGAGTCCAACATATGGCTCCACCCCATGACTCTGAGATCATGACCTGAGCAGAAATCAAGAATCTGATGTTTAAGTGACTGTGCCACCCAGGTGCCCCTTCTAAGTACTTTAAATATATTAACTCATTTAATTCTCATAGCATCATATAAGATGGTGATTATTATTATTCCCATTTCATAGATGAAGAAACCAAGACACAAATATATAAAGCCACTTGTCTAGGTTACATAGTTTGTAAATGGTGCAGCTTATAAATGACAGGATTGAAACACAGCCTGGCTCGGGAGTCCACACTCCTAAGTACCATGCTATGCTGTCTCTTCACAGTTTACAATTCACTTGGTTGGAAAGCTGTGTAATTTTGCTGTGTTTTTCATGAACTAAAAATGCTGGGCTTCGCATTATTTCAAATTCTGCACATAAAGTACAATTTTCTTAAGATGTTTATATCCTACTATTTTAACTTACCTAATTCAAAATCACACACAATGTTCAACTATACTGTCTTGCTAAATTGCATTACAGAACACTTGCCTGAGTTTATATCTATATTACAATCTTACTACCATTATTAAAAGAGATCTTTGTCAACAAGGGGAAATGTAAAATGACTTGTTGTTTTCATTTGCATCTTTTATTGAATTAAAAATAGCTTTCTTGACCTTACGTGTCTCTTCTGTCAATTTCCTGCCTATGTTAATTTTTCTTCTGGGGTTTGAATATTTTTCTCTTTGATTTCGGAAAATCCTTTTTTAAAGATATCAACTAATCTCTCGAATTTAAAACACCTTGACAAAAAAGATCAAAAAAAAAAAAATAAAATAAAACACCTTGACAAAATGGTATGGTTCAATTGTGTGAATTATGTTTGTTGTAATTTTTTTCTTTGCCTTTGTGTCCGAATTTTCTCTCTGAGACAGAAAGAAAATTTCTATTCAGTTGATAGAACATTTACACTTTCATGTTATCGAGTCAGTGTCTGGTTCTCTTTGTGATTTATTACATGGGCATTCCTCTTACCTCAAGAGGTTGATAAATGTTTAATAATACTTGTCCTATTTTTTTAATGATACAATTTCGTTTCCTTTAACTCTTTATTCCAGTTGGGATTTCTGTTTGTGTGTGGCAAGAGAAATTCTTAAGGTGAATCTTTACACACCCCTTGCAGTTGTTGGCTAAAGCAATTTATTAAAATAAGTATCTCCGATTTTAGAGATTTTAGATACACCTTTAATTAAATTGATATACCCAGTAGATCCCATTTCTCAATTATTAGTCTGTCCTACAAATTCCCTTTGTCTATTTTCATATAATATCACACTCTTTACTATACCCTGAGATAGACGTTAGGGCTAGTCCTTCAACATCCTCACTTGCAAATAATAGAGGTATCTTCTTCAGAAGGCTCTGGTGAGGGTTAATGGAGTTATAACAACCCCTGACCATAATAGAGCTGTGTACCTGCTCCAGTGAGAGGTAGGAGCTTTCACTCATCAGTACTCCCAGGCTTATGACAACGGATGCAGTGATTAACTTGTACAGACTGTTAACTCCTGGCACCACTTTCTAGGAGCACTTACTGACTCCTATCCTTGATTCTACTCTGTCAAAGTTTGACACATTAGAAACTACAGCATTCTGAAAAACTTGCAGACCAGCATAAGTTGGTTACTTCCTTATCAAGCACATGCTGTTCATGAACAAATTTGGAACTTGCTCTTCTTTCCTTATCTTTCAAGGCTAGATAACTATTAACAGAACTTACCCAATAAATATTTGTAGTTTTCTTCATATGCCACACATAGTTTTCATGTAGATGCTTTATAGACATTGTAATTCTTTTGTTTTCACTATGAACTGGATTACTTTAAAAAGTGTTTTCTAATTCATTATTACTAGTGTTAAAGTTATCTTTTTGAATATGTTTTAGCAAGGCACATCCCTCTTTTTCTTTTCCTTTCATAACCTCTACTGAATTAACTATTTTTCTTATTATCATTCCCCATTATTTGTCTGGTTTGGATATTATACTTTCTTTTTCTTTTCTTAGCATCTTCCTTTAATTTATAATGCCATATTTGACCTAGGTTTAAAGTTAATGAATGTCTTTGGCCTCGTCCCAAACATATGATGAAGACCTTAAAATGGTTTAACTCTGTTCTCCCCCTGCAATCTTCCATTTTTTTTTTTATTATTTAGTGACTCCATCTTAGTATTTTTTAATGTTTTCTTTTGAAATAACTATAGATTCACGGGAAGTTGCAAAGATAGTACAGAGGTCCCTGTATCTTCCCCTGCATTCTCTGTAAAAGTCATATCTTATATAACTATAGTACAGTATCAAAACCAGGAAGTTGACACTGGTACAATGTCTGTTTACAGTTCTGGGTCATTTTATCACATGTGTAGATTTGTGTGACCACCATCACAATCAAAATATAGAACCGACCCACCATCATAAATATCTCCCTTGTGATATTCCTTCTAGTCTTAACTCTCACCCCTCTTCTTCCAGTAGCCCCTAGCAACCACTAATCTATTCTCCATCTCAACAGCTATTATCATTTTTAGAATGTTGTATAAGTGGGATCTTACAGCACGTGTCCTTCTGAAATTGGCTCTTTTTACATAGCATAATGTCCTTAAGATCTATCCATGTTGTTGAATGTATCAATAGTTCATTCTTCTTTATTGCTAAGTAGTGTACCACTATTTTGTTTCTATTCCCCTTACATTTGTGGTTATTATACCAGTTTCTCTACTTACCATTATTTCTTGCATCCCTCTACTTCCTTCTGAGTTCAAATTCCTGCTTTGTAAAAGTACTACATCTTTAGTAAGTTTTTCAGTGGGGATTTGTTAGTGCTAAATTCTTTCCATCTTTGTTTATTCAAAATTATTCTTTATTCCCCTAACTCTGAATGGTGGTTAGTTGGATAGGTTTTTCTACATTCAAAGTTATTTTTTCACAAAACTTTGAGGATATCATACCTGACTTCCATTGTCAAAAAGTCCTATCAATCTTTTTTTTTTTTTTTAAGATTTTATTTAACAGAGAGAGAGTGAACACAAGCAGGAGGAGTGGCAGAGGGAGAGGGAGAAGCAGACTACAGCTGAGCAGGGATACTGAGGCGGGACTCTGTCCCAGGACCTCAGGATCATGACCTGAGCCGAAGGCAGAGGCTTACCCGATTGAGCCACCCAGGCACCCAAAAAGTCGCATCAATCTAATTATTCTTTATCTACAGGTAATTTTATTGACCCTCCTTTGCCGAATACCCATACCCCTGCTTCTTCCATAGCTTTTTTTTTTCATTATTTTTTATTTTTTAAATTTTTTACATATTTTTTTAATTGGAGTTTAATTACCTCCCATAGCTTTTTAAAGATTTTCTTATTGCCTTTTCACTCCCACAGTTTCATTACAATACTTTTAATTTTGGATTTATTTTTATTTATCTTATTCCCAACTCAGAACAAATTTCCAAAATAAAGCTTTATGATTTTTTTCAAAGTACAGAAAATTCTTAGCCAACATTTCTTTAATATTATACTCTTTCCTATATTCTTTCTTTAAAGTCAGAAATAAATTATGTGCAGTAAAATTCACCTTATTTAGACAGAATGTTTGGTGAATATTGACATCTATAGTCGTGTAATCACCACTACGATCTATAGCAGAGTATTTCCATTGTCCCAAGAAGTTCTCTTGTCTCCTTTATAGTTGATGTCCTATTTCCATCCCATTCCCTGACAACCATTCATTTAACTAATGTCTACAGTTTCACCTTTTCCAGATCATCATATAAGTGGAGACACTTTGTGTCTGGCTTTTTTTTTTTTCTCAGCATAATGCACTTGAGGTTTATTGATATTGTTGCATGTAATATTTGCTTCCTTCTTATTCCTGTGTAGTATATCATTAGAGGGCTGTATCACCATTTGTTTATGTATTCACCAGTGGATGGACATTTCAGTTGTTTCCTGGTTTGTGCAGTTATGAGTAAGGCTGCTATAAACATTTGTGAACAGGCCTTAAAAGGAACATATGTTTCATTTCTCTTGGGTAAATATCCGGGACTAAAATTGCTAGGTCTCATATGGTAATTGTGTGTGTAATATTATAAGAAACTGTTAGACTGTTTCCCCAAATGGCCATGGCATTTTCTATTCCCACCATCACCTATGTGTAGAGATATATTTGTTCCATATCCTCACCAGCACTTAATATTGACAGCTAAAAAAAAATGGTCCATTCTAATAATGTGGTGGTATCTCACTGTAGTTTTAATTTGCATTTCCCTAATGACCAATTATATTGAGCATCTTCTGATGTGTCTATTAGTCATCTGTATATCTTCTTTGGTGAAATGTTTGTTCAAATATTTTGCTAAATTTTTGAAAATAGACTTTTAAAATTATCGTATTTTGAGAGTTATTTAAATATTCTGAATGAGTCCTTTATCAGACATATGTTTTGCAAATATTTTCTCCCAGTTTGTGGCTCATCTTTTCTTTTCCTTAACTGTCTTTTAGAAGCAGATGTTTTTAATCTTGATGAAGTCTATCTTTTTATGTCCTTTCATCGTCTGTACTTTTTGTTTCCTGTGTAAGAAATCTTTCCCATGATCACAAAGATTTTCTCTTATGATTTATTCCAGAAGTTTTACAGCTTAGATTTTATATTTAGGTCTATGACCTAATTTTTGTACTTGTGGTGAGGTAAGTAAGCATTAAAGTTCCTTTTCCTACTTCCAACAAATTTTGATATGTTACATTTTCATTTCCATTTAGCTCAAAACACATTATAATTTATAATTTTATAATTTCCCTGGTTTCTTCTTTTTCCTTATTTACTTATTTATTTATTTATGAGAGACACAGAAAGAGGCAGAGGGAGAAGCAGGCTCCCTTGTGGGGAGCCCGATGTGGGACTCGATCCCAGCACTCCAGGATCATGCCCAACCGCTGAGCCACCCAGGCATCCCCCTGATTTCTTCTTTGAGCCATGTATTATTTCAGAATTATTTTATTTTGTTCTCACATATTTGGAGGATTTTCCAGATATCTTTCTGTTACTGATTTCTTTCTCTATTTTTTCATTTAAAAATATATTTATCATGGTAATTTTCAAACAAAATTAGAAAATTCATTTCTAATTTAATTCTATTATGGTCAGAATGTATTTTGTTATGACACAGATATGTTGAATTTATTGAATCTCATTTCATTGCTTAGAATATGACCTATTTTGGTTAAGTGTTCCATGTGACTTAAAAAGAATATAAAATCTTGCTGTTTTGCTAGAGTGCTCTGAGAATGTCAGTTACATTGAATTGATTTGGTGTTCAATCTTCTATGTATTTGCTAATTTTCTCTTTGTTCTATGAATTATTTAAATGGGCTTTGAAATCAATTCTAACTGTGGATTTGTCTGTTTCTCTGTAGCTTGATTAATTTTTGCTTCATGAGTTTTGAATATTAGTATTAGGCACATACTGCTTAGGATTGTCATGTGCTCTTCATGAATTGACACTTTTATCATTATGAAATGATTTTATTTGCCCTTAGTAATATCCTTTGTTCTAAAATATACGTTGTCTGATTTTAATGTATCTACCCTAGATTTCTTTTCATTAGTGGTAGCATCCTTTTACTTTTATCTATTTATATCTTAATATGAAGTGCTTTTCTTATAGGCTGCAAATACATTAGTTTTGATAGTCTGTGCTTTTTAATTGGTGTACGTAGGCAATTTACATTTAATGTGATTATTAATATAATTAAATTTAAACCAATAATTTTGCTATTTATTTTCTCTTTGTCTCATATGTTTTTTGTTCTCTTTTTTCTTCTGCTTTCTTTTGGATTGAGGGGTTTTGTTGGTGTGTGTGTGCGCTTCCATTTTGTCTCCCTTGTTAGCATATTATACATAACTCTTTGTTTTGTTATTTCAAATTTAGGGTTTATAATATAGATCTTCAACTTACCACAGTCTACTTTCAAGAATAGCATTTTACATATAAAAACTTTACAATAGTATATTTCCATTTCTCTTTTCTCTACCCTTGTGCTACTGTGAGATACATTTTGTTTTTACATATATTATAAACCCTATTCTACATTGTCATATTTTATACAGCCAATTATGCTTTTTGTAAAACCACTTTACTTAGGTATAATTTACCCATTAGAAACATACAACTGAATGGTTCTCAGTAAGTTTATAGAGTGATGCAATTATTACCATAATTCATTTCTGCCACTTCTCAAAGGTCCCTCATACTCATTTGCAGTTATCCCCATTACAACTTCAGCTCTAGGCAATAATTGCTTTCTGTCTCTATAAATTACATTTTCTGGCATTTCACAACAAGTCATCCTTGTGTCTATCTTTTTTACTTAATATAACGCTTTTGAGATCCATCCATGCTGTTGTGTGGATCGTTAGGTTGTTACTTTTATTACTGAGTAATATTTCACTGTATGGATGTACATAGTTCATTTTTCTGTTTGTCCACTGAAGAACATTAAATTGTTTCAGTTTTGGGCTATTACGAGTAAAGCTGCTATGACATTCATGTCCAGATTCTTGTGTGAACATGTTTTTAGTTTTCTTTTTTTTTTAAGATTTTATTTATTTATTAGAGAGAGAGAGAGAGAGAGAGAGAGAGAGGTGGGGAGGGGGCAGAGACACAGGGAGAGGGAGAAGCAGGCTCCGGGCGGGGAGCCTGATGTGGGACTCTATCTTGGGTCTCCAGAATCACACCCTGGGCTGAAGGCGGCGCTAAACTGCTAAGCCACCAGGGCTGACCTGTTTTTAGTTTTCTGGGATAAACACCCAGGAGTTTGATTTCTCAATTGTATGGAAAATATATGTTTAACTTTCTAAGAAACTGCCATACTTTTTTTTTTTCCAGAGTGGCTCTCCTATTTTGTGTTCTAGACAGCAACATATAAGAGGTCCAATTGCTCCACATTTCTGTTAGCACTTAGGACTGTCAGCATTAGTTTTAACCATACTAATAGGGGTACAGTGGTATCTCATTCTGGCTTTAGTTTATATTTGCCCAATGGCTAGTGGAGTTGAGCACATGCTTACTTGCTGTTTATTCAAATTTCTGCCCATTTTCTATTTTGATTTTTTGTTTTCTTATTGAGTTTAGAGAATTTTCTATATATTATATATAGATACATGTACTTTCTAGGATGTGTGATTTGCCAATATTTTCTCCCACCCAGTCTATGGTTTATATTTTCATTCAATTCACAGGGTCTTTCATAGGACAATGGATTTTTTTTAAAAGATTTTATTTATTCGTGAGAAACACACAGAGAGACAGACACATAGGCAGAGGGAGAAGCAGGCTCCCTGCAGGGAGCCTGATGTGAGATTCGATCCCAGGACCCTGGGATCATGATCTGAGCCAAAGGCATACACTCAACCACTGAGCCATCCAAGCGCCCCAGAACAAAAGTTTTTAATGTTCAACTTATCAAATTATTTTTAGTGAGTTGTGCTTTTGGTATCATGTCTAAGAACTCTGCATAAATCTGAGTCACAAAGATTTTCTCCAATATTTTCTTCTAAAAAATTTATAGTTTAACATTTGTTATATGAATGACCAAAAGATGGCTTCTGTTTATTGGCTCCCTAGGTGGTTTATTTCTTCACTGCAGGCTGAGACTTATTAGCTCCAAAGCCTACTGATGCCAAACCCATTGGTGCAAGTTTTTACACACCCTAATATTTTATTTTATTTTATTTTATTTTATTTTATTTTATTTTTTTTATTATTTTTTATTTATTTATGATAGTCACAGAGAGAGAGAGAGAGAGAGAGAGAGAGAGAGAGAGAGGCAGAGACACAGGCAGAGGGAGAAGCAGGCTCCATGCACCGGGAGCCTGACGTGGGATTCGATCCCAGGTCTCCAGGATCGCGCCCTGGGCCAAAGGCAGGCGCTAAACCGCTGCGCCACCCAGGGATCCCACACACCCTAATATTTTAAAAAATAGCTCTAAACAAGCATATGTAGAGCCTGTTGGCTGTGCATACCCTGTGAAACCTCACTCGGCATCTGCTGAACATTCGTAAGGTTATAAAACCTAAAGGAGCTCTCTGACCAAGAGACTCTGTTGTGTGGCTGAGGGACAGTGCATAGGCATGCAAGCCTCCTCTCTGATTCTCCCTTTCCCCAGGGGTCCCTTTGCCCTCCTTCCATCTGATTGATGGTCTCCTCACTGTACACCTCTGTTTCACACTGTGAGAGAGTTCCCCTTGTATGCAAACATATCCAACTAGCATCCTATAAAGTGTGTTACTGCCTCTCTTGGTCATGTCTTTTTCATTAATTAGCCCCCAGATTTCTTGAACTCTCTCTGTTTTATGTTTAGAGCTATGATCCCATGGAGTTAATTATTTTTTATTATTTATAAGTTAATTATTTATAAGTGTGATTTATTATTATTATCATTATTTTTGCTATGAGTTCCATTTGTTCCAATACTATTCACTTAAGAGTATCAGAGAGGGAGACTAACCATAAGAGACTATCATAGGAAACAAACTGAGGGTTGCTGGAGGGGAAGGGAGTGGGAGGATGGGGTAACTGGGTGATGGACATTGAGGGCATGTGATGTAATGAGCACTGTGTGTTATATGCAACTGATGAATCACTGGGCTCTACCTCTGAAATCAGTAACACATTATATGTTAATCAATTCAATTTAAATAAAAAGGGTATCCTTTTTGCATTTAATTACTTTTGCATCTTTGTTGAAAATCAGCATGCCATACCCATGCAGGTCTATGTGTGGACTATATTCTGTTCCACTATTTTATTCTTTTTGATAGTATTGTGAATGGAATTGTTTTCTTAATTTCATTTGTGGATTCTTCATGACTAGTACATAGGAATACAACTGATATTTGTATGCTGATCTTAGATCCTGTGACCTTGGTAAACTTGTTAGATCTTATATTGTATTACACTGTTAAACTTTTTTTTTTATTCCTTAGTATTTTCTACATACGTTTTCATGTCATTTGTCAATAAAAACAGTTATATTTCTTTCTTTCCAATTTGAATGCCTTTCTTTTCTCTTATTCTTTTTTCTTCGGGGGCTTTATTTTAATGTCCAGACTATACAGAATGATGTTGAATAGATTTATTGAAAGACATTCATACCTAGTTCCTAGTTCTCAGTCTTTCACCCTTCAGTATGATGTGAGCTGTATATTTTTTTCATATATGCTCTTTATTGCATCCCTGGGTAAACCACAAGATAAGAACACACTTGGTGAAATATACAATTTATTTATATATTGGCAAATTCAATTTGATAATATGATGTTTAATATTTTTGTATTTATATTTGTGATAGATGTTGGTCTGTGGTTTCCTTTCATCTTTACCTCTGTTATAAGGGTAATTCTGGCTTCAAGGAATGAGTTGGGGAATGCTTCCTTCTCTATACCTTGAGAAAATTTGTGAAGAATTGATAGTATTTCTTCTTTAAATATTTGATAATATTCTCCAGTGAGCCAACTTGGTCTTGTGTTTTCTTGGGTGAAGATTTTAATTATTAAATCAATTTCTTTACTTGTTATAGGTCTATTCAGATTTTTTACTTTCTGGTTGAGTTTTTAGAATATATTTCTAGGAATCTGTTAATTTCATCCAGGTTATCTACTTTTTTGGCCCTAATTTGCTCATAATATTATAATTCTCTTATTTTTTGTAGAGTTAGTAATATGTTCCATTTTTCAGTCTTGATTTTGTTTCCTTTTTCTCTGTTCTTTTCTTGATTGGTTATTAGAGGTTGTCAATTTTGTTGATCTTTTCAAAGAACCAACTTTTGGTTTCATTGTTTTTCTGTTTCCTGTCATTTATCTGACTCTTCTCTTCCTAGTTTCTTTTTATTTATTTATTCATGAGAGACAGAGAGAGTCAGAGATACAGAGAGGGAGAAGCAGTTTCTCTGAGGGGAGCCTGGGACTCGATTCCAGGACCCTGGGATCATGCCTGAGCTAAAGGCAGATGCTCAACCACTGAGCCACCCAGATGCTCCCTTCTTTTCCTAGTTTCTTAATGTAGATGTCAATTATTAATTTGAGAATTTTTTCTTTTCTATCTTAGGCATTTAATGCTGGCTCTAACTGCATATCATAAACTTAAATATACTGTACCTTTGTTTTCATTCAAGTCCAAATATTTTATGAATACCCTTGTGACTATTTCTTTGAGCTATTAATTTTATGTAACTATATTATTTAAATTCCAAATAATTGGGTTTTCCCAGGTTTCTTTCTATGGTTGATTTCTAATTTAGTTCCTTTATGGTTAGAGAATACATTTTGTATAATTTTAATCCATTTGAATTTATTGAACCTTGTTTTAAGCCTAACATATAGGGCCATCTTGGAGAATGTTCCATGTCTGCTTGAAAGGAATGTGCATTCCCTAGTAATTGGACTGATGTGTTCTAATTATGTTAAGTTGGTTGATAGTGTTGTTCAAGTCTTTTACATCATTATTGATATTCTGTATTGTTCTGTCAATTATTGAGAGTTATTGAAATCTCTAATTATTGCATTGTTTATTTCTCCCAGTTCCATCATTTTTTGATTCATATATTTTGAAGCTTTTTAATTAGTTGCATTTAAACTTACAATTGTTATATCTTTATGATATATATTGACACCTTTATCATTTTGAGATATTCCTCTTTGTCTCTAGTAGTATTTCTTGTTCAAAGTTTATTTTGTCATGGATTAATATAGCCACTCTAGCTCCCTTGTTACTTAGCATTGTAAATCTTTTTCAATCGATTCTACCTGTTTGTGTCTGGATTTAAGGTGTGTTTTCCATAGACAGCATGCAGTTGGCTTTTGCTTTTTGAAAATATCTCTGCCTTTTGATTGGGGCATTTAACTATTCATGTCAGTGTAATTTATTTGTATGGTTGGATTTACATATGTCATTTTCCTCCTCGGTTCCTGTGTTCCCTGCCCATTTTTGTTCCTCAGTGCCCGATTTACTGCCTTCTAGTGTGTTACATAAACATTTCAAGTTTCTATTTTAATTCCACTATTGATTTTTTTTTTGCAAAATTTTGTTTTCTTAGTGGTTACTATACAGATTATATGCATCTCAATTTATCACAATCTCCTTCAGATTAACACACTTTTAATTTTAATAAAAAATGGGAACTGCTGCAATTTGGCTATATTGCTATCCCTTCTTTATAGTACTGGTCATATACATTATATATATGTATATATATACATACATTAACCAATATATGTTAAAATGCAACAATATAATCATTGTTTTATGCAATGTAAAATTTTTGAAACAAGATACAATATATTTATATATAATTAACATATATAACACATTATTCTTTTATGTTGATTTACATATTTATCATTTCCAGTGATTTTCATTTTATCTGTGTATTCAAATAACTGACGTCATTTCCTTTTAGCCTGAAAAACTTCCTTTATTGTTACTTGTAATATAGGTATGCTAGCAACAAAATCTCTCAATCTTTATCTGGGAATGTCATTCTTTCATATTTATTTTTTGAAGGATAGTTTTGCTGAATAGAAAATTATTGGTTGACAGTTCTTCTGTCCACTACCTCCTGGCTTCCATTATTTCCAATGAGAAGTTTATTGTCAATCTATGCTGTTATGAGGGCAGCTGCTTTTGCAGTAGCATAAGGCTATGGCCAGGGTGATTCTATCTTCACTGCCAGCCTCCTGGAATTTTGCTTCAAGCCTCAGAATATGATCCTAAGCTGGTGGTGGCTGGAGCTTGGAGGAAATAATATAAAAGTGGCCTGTGCATGGTAAGCTGCAACCACATGACTGCAACCAGGACTAAAGTGTCTGTGGATCACCAGGCCAGTGACACATCTCTGGTTGGCTGGACACCTGGCCTTGTCCTGGTCTCCCTTGATATCATGTCATTTTTCTCTTATGACTTTCAAGATTGTCTCTCTTTGTTTTTTTTTGAATTTATTGAACTAAATTTGGATTTAGTTACAAGAATTGGACAATTGGACTGTGATGTTTCTAGATGTAGATCGTTTTTTGTTTTTTTGAATTTATTGAACTAAATTTGGATTTAGTTACAAGAATTGGACAATTGGACTGTGATGTTTCTAGATGTAGATCTTTTTGTTTTCAACATACTTACAGTTTGTTCAGCTTCTTAGGAGTGTGGATTAGTATTTTTATAAAAATGTAAATGTTTAATCATTATTTCTTGGAAAAAATCTTCTGGCTCCCTCTGTCTTCCATTTTATGTATTTTGGTATGCTTGATGTTTTCCCATGTATTTCTCAGGCTCTATTTCTTTTTCTTCAATATTTTTTCTCTATTTTTCAGATCGGATAATTTCTACTGATCTATCTTCAAGTTCACTTAATCTTTCTTCTACAATCTATGGGTTAGTACAAATATGTAATGACACATATCCATCATTATAGTATCACACAAAGTATTTTCTGTGCCCTAAAAATTCTCTGTGCTCTACCTACTCATTCCTCCCACCTTCGAACCCCTGACAACCACTGATCTTTTTATTGTCTCTATAGTTTTGCATTTTCCTGAATGTCATACAGTTGGAATCATATAGTATATAGTCTTTTCAAATTGGTTTCTTTCCTTTAGTAATGGCATTAAGATTATGCCTTACCTTTTCATGGCTTCATAGTTCATTTTTAGAGCTAAATAATGTTCCACTTTTTGGATGTATCATTTACTTATCCATTTATCTACTGAAGGATAGGCTGATTACAGTATATGGCAATTATGAATAAATCTTTTATAAGCATCTATGTGCAAGTTTTTATGTAGATATGTTTTCCATATAAAATACCAAGGAACAAGATTGCTGAATCATATAGTAAGAATATGTTTAGTTTTGTAAGAAATTGCCAAACTATCTTCCAAAGTGGCTGTTCTATCTTTCATTCCCATCAACAATGAATGAGAATTCCTATTGCTCTACATCCTTGCCAGCATTGGACATTGTCAGTACTTCAGATTTTGGCTGTTCTAATAGGTATGTAGTGGTATTTCAATGCTGTTTTAGTTTGCATTTTCCTGGAGACATATGAGCTTATGTGCTTATTTGCCATCTGTAAATGTTCTTTGGTGAGGTGTCTCTTAAGCATTTTGGCCTATTTTTAGATTGGATTGTTTATTTTCTGGCTAGAATTCAACCTAGCTATGGAGGAAAGAGAAGCTTCCCCAAGAAAGCCATAAGCCAGAGAAGAAACTTAAATAGTGAGTCACAGTAGGATAGGTCAAGAGATAAAAAGCTAGAAGGAAAGAGAAATACATAGACAAAAGAAAATAACTCCAATACAAGGAGTTAAGAAACAGGTACCACATTTGAAGAAGACTGGAGAATAATCAAGTAAAGAGAACAATGCTTAAAGTATACAGGATCTAGAGTTCTCTAAGATTATTTGAGATTTGAGATATTTTCCTAAAACAAGAATCAAAATGAAAAGTTTTAAATAGCTATAAGTGGTGGGTAGATAGGTAACATGAAATATCTCTCTGGTTACAGAATAATGAATGGATTTAGGTGTGGGACACAAAGATTGATTGCTAGGAAGCCAGATTTGAAGCTATTATAGGAGTCTTGCTAAAAGATAATTGTGTCTTCAAGAAGGGTGGGAGTGGTGGAGGTGGAGAGAGATATACAGACAAGAAAAATGCTCAACATGTTGAATCAACAGGACTAGGTCTTTGAGTGGATGTAAGAGAGAGAGAAGAGTAACAAATAGCTTTGAGATTTCTAGCATGAGAAGCCGAATAGATTATGGTGCTTTTTACTGCACTAGGGAAGAATGGCACAGGAACATGACTGAGAGTGAAAGGGAGAAAAATTGTAATTCAGGCTGGGCCATATCCAGGAGATAAAATATGTGGATCTGGAAAAGGAGATGTGGAGACATGATTTGGGAGTTGTTGGTATATCCATGGTAATGGAAGCTCAGGGAGGAGATGAAGTTGCACACAGAAGCTGTGTAGATGGCATCAAGAAGAAAGACTGAGACTTGAAGACTACCCAACTTTAAAGATGGATGACAGGTGGAACCAGAAAGGGAGAAGAATAAAAATACTTCAAAATGGTGGGGAAGGAAACTAGGGAAGTTTGCCATCTTTCAAATCAAGGAAAAGGATGTTTTTCTAAAAGAATGGGTGGTATCCAATGTTGCAGACAAGTCAAACAAGATGAACGCTGAGACGTGTCCTTTGGATTTAGTTACAAGAAAGCATCAATTTTTCTTGGTGAGAGCAGTTTCTTGGTGATAGAAGTGGAATAGATGGAAGTCACAATAAGTTGGTTGAGGACTATGTTGAAGGTAAAGAAAAGAAAGTCATGAGAATAGACTGCTCTTTCAGGAACCTTGACTATTACCCTGACTTCTGGGTTGTGTAATCCAAAGGTCACATTCCAGTTCTTTATTTTTCTTTGAAAACTTGACCATTATGTGTCTTGGTAAGGATGTTTGTCAGTTTTGCCTGAAATACCATTGGTTGTCTCATTCTCAAAAGTTAAAAATGCTTAGTTTGTATAAATTTTCTCTTACCATGCTTTTGAATATTGCTCCAATCTACTTGCTCTTTCTCTGCCCAGACAGCCACTCGTTAGTTGAATCTTTGTAATCTATCCAGTTTATCTGCCAACGTTTTTATTTTCATTCAATATTGTTCTAATAATTGGTTTTTAAAAAATGCCATGTTTCTCAAATTTATCTTCTGCATGATTTCATCAAGTTTTGACAGCAGTAAATCTTTTTTTTTTCATTTTTTGTACAACTGATTTTTTAATTACAGACTTTTATATTGGTTGTTGGTTTAGGTCAGATGGTTCTTATTTCATAGAAAATGTATGCTTTGTATCTTACTGAAATAAGAGGAGGATGTTCTTTGAACTATTATTTCATGAAGTTTAGTTATAGCATCATTTATTCAGGAGTCCAAACATCAGAGTATATGATAGACTTATTATATGCTTGATAAATCCTTATATTTTTAAAAGAAAAACCATTGTCTGATTTAAAAAATCATTGATTATAATAACTAAGGAATGATTTCTTGATGATGGTCAGCTCTACTGAGCTGTGTCTGTGATAGTAAGAGTAGTATTGGATGGATGAAGAATACCTTTATCTGATGCTATTTTATACTGTGAAAAGCTCATAAATTTCATGGGACCAATGTCATTTGTTACTGAGCCAGAGATGGCTCCCATGTAGAGGCTTAAAGAGAAACCTGAAAAAAGAAAAGCAGGGGAAGGCAAAGCAGATGATGGATCTTTTCCTCAATGCTGTACCACCATTCCATTCTTCAGCTTATGTGCTGCTGTGCTTATGTGCTTCAGCTTATGTGCAGCTTATCAAATCCTGCTGATAAGGGACCCTTACACATCCCTCTCTTCAAATCAACAAGGATTTCCTGGAAAATAAAAACTTCATTAAAAACAGGAATTTATCATTTTTATGTATGTGTCATTTTTTTAAGGATATGAGTGCAAAGCAAATTCTTTCTGTGTATGAGAATTGATTATTAAAATGTATTTGCTGTGTTTCCATTGTTAGATATTTAGGTCTATGTTACCTTTTCCATCTCCGTGGTGCAGAACTTAATCCAGATATTTCTCATACATGCAAAATGGTGACTTGTGTTTAATATGTTCTTCAGTTACTTGGCATGAAACATTTTTATTGGATAAAACTTCCAAGTTACATATCTCTTTTAAAACTAATTTATTTTTCTATGCCATAGGTCCCACATAATATTCTAAAATGCCTTTAAAAAATCATTGTGCTTAAAAAAATCATTGTGCTTATTTGAAGCTAAGATATCTAAATCTGGAAATATCACTTTATTCTGTAACAGTTCAAACCATGGACATTCTGGCCAAATGATCTTTCTTTGTAAAACTGTTTTACAGAAAAACCTTCTTTGAACCTTTCTTGAACTTTACTCCTTTCTCTTGAGCTTCAGAACATTTTATGATCCGTCTTGACTTCTATCATCTCCAGGTGGACTGTGCTATTTTTGGTGTGGCAAGGGACAAGAAGAGCAATTGATTGCGCCACAATAGCTGGCATCACCAGTCAACATTCAGAAATTGTCAGACAAGTAATTTAATCATCTTATTACCTTTTCCCCCCCACACAGCATAGCAAGAGAGGTGAGTCAAAGTAGCTGTTTTCATGCTTCCTGTGTTGCAACCACAAAGATGGAGGACAGCAGGATGATACCATACTAAGGTGCCCTCAAACACATAGGCTCAATATATCTGTTTTAATCATCCTGAAAGGAGTTTGTTATCAGTCAGCTGCAAACATGCCTCTCCAACCATATCAAACTTCTCCCCACCTCTGTCATTTACATTTACATTCTTCATCAGGTGCACAGCTCAATGTTTCTTGTAAGCATTAGTTTTTTTTTTAACTGAGATTTTTGTTTAAATATGATACAGCAATTCTCTTTCATTTATTACAACAGTATATTCTAAGGAATCCCATACATTTATCACCAGGTACAGAACCTCATACCATGAATACTCTCCAGATTTGATATTTAATCAGACAAAAATGCCTTCATATTTAATGTACTGCTTCTCAATCTTAATCCTATAACCGATCAGAATCTACATTGATTTCTGTTTTCCATCTATTCTTTGAATGTATAGTAAGGTAACATATCAATATCTAGCACTGGAGAGCAATTAGTATCATTCCCAATCCTCTCAATCCATAGGGAATATGGGTGTTGTTGATACTCTCTCCTATACCTGAGGTTGACAGTGGGTTTTTTGTGTAGTGTGTCCTAGCTGTTACTGGTGCATAGCAAAAGTTTAATAGAGTTTCTCAAATATCCAAACAATCTAGGCAAGATTAAAGACCTTTGTAGAAAAGTAAAGTTGTGTTTTAGGAAGAGGAAGAAGTGTGAGACCAATAGCTTTCAAACCCGATTGTGAGATTATTGAGGCCCTAGATCAAAGAAGGTGGAAGGAAATATCACATGAGAGAATTTCCCCCTCTTCGCTTGTTTAACTGCCAAATACAGACATGGCTATGGCTATTTTTGCTGCTGTCAAAGATGGTGGAATGACTGGATTCATTATTTTGCAGACATTACAGAATGCCTATTATGTGCAAGTTCCTGTGCATGGCAAGAGTGACCCCCACCTGCACACAGCCCATGGGAATTTTACTGCCTGGTGGGTGAGTGGGGAATGGGCAAGAAACAGACATGCCAACAAATGATTATGGCTGTCTCCTAGGTTTTCATAAAATGCCATGAGATATACAAATGTTCACAGTAGCATTATTCATGATACACAAAAAGTGGAAACAACCCAAATGTCCATCAACTGATGACTGGAACAAAATGGAGATTATTTGGCAATGAAAAACAATTAAGTACTAATACATGCTACAATAGGGATGAACCTTGAAAACATTATGCTAAGTAAGAGAAGTCAGATACAAAGGGCCACATATTGTATGACTCCATTTATGTGAAATGTTCAGAATAGGCAAATTTATAGAGACAGAAAGCAAATTAGTGGTTGCCACATGCTGGGGTGGGGAAGGATGGAGGAATGATGGCTAAGGGTAGCAGGTTTCTTTTTGGAGTAAAAAAATGTTCTTATATTGACTATGGTGTTGGATGCACAACTCTCAGTATGCTAAAAGCCATTAAGTTATGCTCCTTAAGTGGGTGAATTATATGGTATATGAGTGATGTCACAATAAAGCTGTTAGAAAATGGTATAGGAGCAGGGGCACCTGGGTGGCTCAGTTGGTTATGTGTCCAACTCTTGGTTTTGGCTCAGGTCATGATCTCAGGGTCTGAGATTGAGCTCTGAGTTGTGCTTCATGCTCAGCAGGGAGGAAGCCTGCTTCAGATTCTCTCTCTCTCTCCCTCTTTCTTCCCCTCTTGCCCTACCCCCATGCTCACTCTCTCATAAATAAATAAATAAATAAATAAAAAGAAAACAGTATAGGAGCAAAGAAAATGCATGGATTGCTGCCAATGTCATGGGGATGGGAACCAGCATTTATAGGGTGCATAATCCTCACGACAGTCTGGGAGATGAGCACCATCATCCCCATTTTCAGAGATGGATATAACTTGTCCTTGGTTATAGAGCAGAGCCAGGACTTGGTACCCAGTCTGTAGGACTCCAGTCAGTACTGTTTCTTAGCTACTTCGCAGAGAAGGTGATACTTTCCTCCATGAAGTGCCAGCAGGGGCCCATGAGGTAGAGATGGCCCGAGAGGGGCATTTGAGTGGAGAGAAGCACATGGTCAGTGTCCTGGCAAGAGACAGATGACATGTGCCATATGGATCATTTGAAGAAAGATCAATATAGTGACTACTTAGGGGATGGGTGGAGTTTAAGGTAATCAAACTGGAGACAGTGACAACCTGAAGCATTACCATCCCAGGCCTGAAGGGACAAGGCAAGGAAGCCATTATGAGAACACAGTTGGGTAGGTGTGTACTCAGGGCTGCCTTCTGTAGAGGAGCACCACAACAGCAGCAACCTGGCATGGAAGGAGCCCAGGAACTAACCTCCTTAACCCATTCTCCTTCCCTCTGATCTCCATTGGTCCTTATCACTGGCTGCACCTAAAAAGAAGCCAGATGGTGGAAGAACCCATTGATGTAATCCACACAGATCTTCCTTAGGGGCAGAGAAAGGCATGCAGGGTAAACCCAGAGGACAACACAAGTATGGAGGAGTAACATTATGACATGTTCTGGGAATGGTAATTATTTCAAAATTATTTATTTTAATCATTAATTCCTTTAAATTTTTTCCTTTTTTCTGATTCCATCAGATTGTTATTCATTCTATTTTTCATTATGTTTTCTCCTCCTTATGAATTTGGGTGCTCTATTGAAATTTTCTCTTTAATTCTGAAAATTTCTCTTTAATTCTGTTTCCTTTTCTTGAGTTCATAAGACATCTGTGTTATCATTTGCAAACAAGGTTCCTATTGTCTCAAGAAAGACACACTCTTTCCCCAACATGATATTTTTCTTCTCCCTGCAAATCCTAATCCTGAGGGAGATGAAACCTCTAGAATGTTCCCTTTCCCTTTCTCCTCCTCATCACCTCCTTCCACTCCCTAAGATGAGATCTTTGGGACATTTCACTTCCTTTCTCCCTCTCCATTTCTAACTGCTACGTTTTCCTGGGATACTCTAGGACCTTTTTTTTCTCTAGGACTTTAGTTCTGGGTTATTATGAATATCCCCTTTGTCATATGTCACTTCCATTTCCAAAGGACTTAAGAAGCATTTACATTGACAGTGCCCAATAGTCCATTAATATCCACTTACCTTACCTATGTTGTGTTCACTGTTCATCACTGTTTTCTGTCTTTTCCATTTTCCTGTGTCTCAATGTCTCTAATCAAATTCTTTCCTTTAAAAAATTTTTTTTTAATTTATTTGAGAGATAGAGATAGTGAGAGAGTGATGGAAAGGGGTGGGAGGAGAGGGACAAGCAGACTCCTGCCTGGGCAGGGAGTTCAATGCGGGGCTCAATTCCAGGACCCCAGGATCATGACCTGAACTGAAGGCAGACACTTAACAGACTGAGCCACCCAGGCACCCCTCAAATTCTTTTCTTTTAAAGCCTTTGGTTGTTTTCCTCAGGTAGAAGTTGTGAGTGGTAAAATATCCAAATTCTTACATGTCCACAAGTCTCCTTTCACCTTGGCTGGGGAATGCCATCTTGACTGGGTGGAGGATTTCAGCTTGGTCACTGGCAAATGTTACTGCATCGCCTTCTAGCTTCCAGTAATAAGTCAAATAGAAACTCTATGCTTTCCCATTTGCAGGTCATTTGTTCTATCTGGGAGCTTTTCAGGTTTTTGTTCTTTAATTTCATTCAGGAAGTTTACCAAGACATACCTGCATGAATGTTTTTCTTTAACAGTCAGGTCTAGAACTCTAGGAGCGCCTTCAGTGTTATTTTAGTTTCAGGTCTACAATGTAATGATTCAACCATTCTGTACATTGCTCATTCTATACATTACTCATTCTATACATTACTAAGTGTTCATCATGATGACTGTACTCTAAATCCCCTTCACCTATTTCATCCATCCCCCCACCCACTCCCCTCTGGTAACCACCGATTTGTTCTCAATATTTAAGAGTCTGGGATTTGTTTGTTTGTTTCTATCTTTTTAAAATTTTCTTTTTTTACTATTTTATTTTATTTTAATTCCAGTATAGTTAACATACAGTGTTATATTAGTTTCAGGTGTACAATAATATAGTGACTCAGCACTTCCATACATCACCTGGTGCTCATCACAAGTGCCCTCCTTAATCCCCATCTCCTATTTTACCCATCCCCCCACCTCTCCTTTGGTAATCATCAGTTTGCACTCATGAGTTAAAAGTCTGTTTCTTGGTTTGCCTCTCTCACACATTTTTTTCCCTTTGCTCATTTGTTTTGTTGTTTCTTAAGTTTCACAGAGAATGAAATCATATCATATTTATCTTTCTCTGACTGACTTATTTCACTTAATAATACTCTAGCTCCATTCATATCATTGCATATGGCAAGATTTCATTCTTTTTGATGATGGATAATATTCCATTATATATATATATTTATATATATATAAATCTCACATCTTCTTTATCCATTCCATTATATATAATATTATATATTCCATTATATATAATATATATAATATATATTTATCACACATATATATTCCATTATATTATATATAATATTCCATTGTATATAATATTATATATTCCATTGTATATAATATTATATATTCCATTATATATATAATATATATATTATATATATATATATCACATCTTCTTTATTCATTCATCTACTGGTGGACACTTGGACCGCTTCTTTATCTTGGCTATTGTAAATAATGCTGCAGTAAACATAGGGGCATGTATATCTTTTATTACACACTTTAAAATTATTGCCTTTTGTTCTTGGTATTCATATTATATAGTATGTCTTCTAGACCTAGCTCCAGGTCTTACCTTTTCTTTCATTTGCCCACCTCTTTGCTTGCTCTGTGCAGTGAGAGATTTTTCCACGTGATTGCCAGTCACCAGTTAATATTGCTTCAATGACTAGCCTCTCTTCAATCCATCCACTGAGCTGTTCAGTGGTAGGGCTGCCAGATAAAATACAGAACTAGTTAAATTTGATTTCAGAATTAATTTTTTTAATATAGCATGGGAATAATATGCTAAAATTATTTATTGTTTATGTGAAATTCTGATTTAATGGAGCCTCCTTAAGTTTTTCTTGTGTATGTCAAATCTGAAACCCTATTCAATTGAAAAATCATTTTTTTCCTGAGGTCTACACATTTTGTGTGCTGTATTTGAACCTCCTCTCCTTACCTGCCCTTGTTATTTGCTTGTCCAGGTTGCTCTCTGTTGTTTCTAGAAACATCATTTCACTGGACAAATGTTTTGTTTGCTTAGATTGGTCTTTCTGTCTCTAGTTGCTGAGTTTCCTGTAATGCATTATTTTAAAAACAGTCATAGATCTGCTTGTTACAGCTCTCCAAGCAGAGGCTGATCTCTGACTGGTAGAATAGAAAGGGATTTCTCCTGCAGTGTAGGGATGCTGTGTATGTCAGAAGATGGGCAGTAGTCCCTTGCTGAGGGTGTGGGAAGGAGCATCTGAGTGTCAAGGTGTTTGTACTCTCTAGCTTCAAAGTTGCAGAGGATTAAGCCCACCTGTTCAATATCCCTATGGCCTTTCAGGGGCCATGGATACCAGATATAATCATATAGGACTGATGCTGTCTCTCACCTTAGGAGTCATTGTATCCCCATGGACCATACTCTTTCTGGGATCTGTCATTTGCAGTCCCTGCCTCAAGTTTCTCAGATGCTGGACTCATGGCTTTTGCTCTGCTCAGAATGAGGAAACTACAGATATCCCATTCTCCCTACCCCCAGTCGTACATGCAAGAAGCTTACCATCTCAAGAGAGGAACCGGATGGGAGTGGAAAGGGGAGATGGGTGTTGGATGCATCAAAAGACCTAAAAGATACAAACTGCTGCAGAAAATAACTATCAGATTGGGTGTGGGTAAAAGACCAATACTTTTTTTAAATATTAAAATTTAAAAGGATTCCATTCTCAGAATGTGTCACATTGTCTTAAAATTTTCACTCCATTTTAAAGAAACCCAGAATGAAAATCAGAAAGGAGGCATAGAGGTGTGGTTTGTTCAGGAAAGATAATGGAGGACTCTTATCCTGTGCTGTCCAGTACAGCCACATTTGTAGCTGTAGCTACCTGTGGCTAGTGACAACTGCATGGGAGCAGGTATGGAGCATTTCCATCATCTCAGAAAATTCTGATTTTGCTCACTAGTGTATTCTTAGTACCTAATACATAACAGGATATCAATAAATATTAGCTGAATGGAAGACTAAATCAACAAAACATTTAGAGCCCAGTATCACAGGTGTGCATCAAATAGGTTTTATTCCTTCAAGGAAGGAGAGATTGTCCCCCAGAGACAAGAGCATATTTCATTCACATTTATGCATTTGGCCCCAAAAATGTCACCAGATTTTACAACTCATTTACAGTGCTCTTTGGGAAAAAATACAGACTCATAAATAACCAGCCAAGTAAGGCTAAAGAAGAAAACAGTTGACGAATCTGTTGCTTGTTTTAAAAACTTATCTCATGATGCATTTTCTTTTCCTTATCAAAGAGGATTGAGGGTCAATGTCTTATAAATCTTTAAGGTAAGTATTCCCCTTCAAAATGAGGACAAGCTCTTAAACCTCTCTGTTAGCCAATTTCTTCATGAAATTTTATGATATATTGGGACTAGCATGTGCTAATTTAAGTGGGATACACAGGGAAGGAAGAGCACTGTGGAAAGAAAAAACAAACCTCAATTTTACTTAATCTCAAATAATAACCATTAATTACACAAGAAATATTAAGGATCTTCAAAAATATAAGCAATTTTTTTTACATTTCCATCGACAGCTTAAATGTATCTCCTAGCAATCAGAAAAAGTATAAAGTTCATTTTCAAGGACTTGAAATAAAAAGGCAAATAGCAAAGCATATGCCAAGATAGGCAGCTGTGAGTAATGTCTTATCCCAGGACTCTCAATGCCTTTGTGAAATAAATATCAATAAGGAAACTTATTCTTGAGTAAATAAACTGAAGGAAATATCTTGATTTATAGAACTGATAGGATTTCAAAACAGGAAAGTCTTCAAAGCAGATACAATTTAAAAGAAAACGCAAAATATTTCTTCTCAAGGCAACGTTTGTTCTCTAGAAATAAGTGGGCAATCTCTTTGTTGACCTTTCCCCTTGTTCTGAAAGCTTTAATGATGACTTGGGTGCAATTTTTTTCATCTTGGTCTTGGGTAAATATGCCCTGAGTGTCAGTCCTTAAATAAAACTCTATATATTCTTTATTTTATTTTTTTAAAAGATTTTATTTATTTATTCATGAGAGAGAGATGGAGAGAGGCAGAAACACAGGTAGAGGGAGAAGCAGGATCCATGCAGGGAGCCTGACGTGGGACTCGATCCCAGGTCTCCAGGATCAGGCCCTTGGCCAAAGGTGGCATTAAACTGCTGAGCCACCCGGGCTGCCCTCTATATATTCTTTATAAATTCTCCACCTTGAGAATGAAATGTGCATCTAAATTATAAGAAAAAATGGACATGATATCTTTGATTTTTCTAATTTGTGGAAATGAAGGAACGTTTATAACACCAACTATAGGTTTCCTCTACAAAACCCTTGTAATTCCTCTATTACACACTGTCTCCTTTCCTGAATCTTAGGGCTTCTGAAAGACTGAAAGCTATGTAAATGCAACCTATTAGTTGTTGGAAACAGAATAGCTCATTGTCTTCTTTTCCTTGTCTTCTCACTGTTAGGTTGAGAGTATTGGTAGATTTGGCCACTTTAAAGCAGATGTGAAATGGAAACAATCATAGTGTAGCAGTTAACTTTGGGCGGGACCACATTCCCCTGTTGCCACTCTTCTTGACCTTCTTGGCTTTGACTGATTTCCTTTGACACAGCTGATGGGCAATTTAACCCCTCTTCCTGATGGAGAAGAGCCCGTGAAAGAGTGTTGGAGATGCTTCCAATGGTCATCCTTTTGTGTCTTCAAGTAGAATTACTTGAGATCTTGGTGCAGAGGCAAAATTCCTGAGGAAAGGAGTGATTGATTATATAGTAACCCTGGCAATGCAGGTTGCTTTATCTAGGAAGCCTCCTACTACTTCCTGTCTCATAATATGGTTAACCATTCTCTTTCATGTGGCATTGCTGTACTCCATGAGATTTCTGCACTAGCACCCACCACCCTTGGCTGCAGCTGTCTGTTTTCCTGAGCTTCCCTCCCCTGACACATACCTAGTTGATTTGGAGTTCCCTGAGAAGAGTGATAAGAAATGTCATTATTATCACCATCATTATCTCTAATATGTATAGATCATTGACTATGTGCCAAGGCCTGTGATAAGTGTATTATTATCTAATTTAAATTTTATAATACTTTTGCAGAAAAGTAAATTGAGATCCAGGAAGGGTAAATGACTTGTGTACATCTGTAAGTGGCAGAGCCAGGACATATCTGAAATATATATCAGATATATCTGATGCTATGACCTGAGATCACCATGATGTTCTGCTTTGTCAAGACTTTTTCATGCTTGTATCTCCAGTCACTGATAGAGATTGTAGCGCAAAGCAGTCCCAACATTTTGAATGGATGAATTAATGAGTGTGGCAAATTAGAAGGAGGAGCCCAGGCAATGGAATAAAGAGAAACAGGGCTTCTCTTGGCCAGGAATGGAAGGAGGCCAATGTTTTCTTTGCCCCCCCCCCCCCCACTGCCCAGCATAAAGGATATCTCCTCTTATTCTATTGGACCGCCATAGTCTTTCTATTTTCCTTTCTAGCCAAGCTTATTTTTATAGAAGATGGAATCAACTTATTGATGTGGTCAAGATTCAGGAGTAATGTCATTGTAATGGGATATCAAATTTTAAGGAGACCTGAGTATAAAAACCTAGCTTGTGAAGCCCCATTAGACTCATCTATAGAGAAGGTCGTGGAGTTTTATGACCTGTAAAGCTACTCAATATAGATGGTAAACAGCCTAATTTCTCCTAATTCTGCCTCTCTTCAACTGTGTCCTCTTAATAATACTGGCTTGCCAGTGAATGGGCTCAGTGCAAGCCCCCAAATATGAGTAAAAGTGAAAAATTCATCCAATCATGGGGACTTGCTAGCATACTAAAGTTGGCTAAATTAATGTTCAAGTGGATGTTTTGGCTTTGGCCCACCAGACAAAATCAGTTTCTGTATTTGAACTGTTTAGGAATCTTCTTCTTGGAGTCCTGAGGAAGTACCTCATGGGCAGGCCAGTCTTCACCCAACTCCATCACAAGAGGCCAAAGATGAAGCCAACAGCCCATCTCTCCTGGTTCCTTTTAGAGATCTGAAGCTGTTGTGAGGTGGTGTTTCACAGCACTCAGGAGCTAATAGGACCAAATGACAAGTGAAAATGATGTTCAGGGCAGCCTGGGTGGCTCAGTGGTTTAGCGCCGCCTTCAGCCCAGGGTGTGATCCTGGAGACCCAGGATCGAGTCCCACGTTGGGCCCCCTGCATGGAGCCTGCTTTTCCCTCTGCCTTGTGTCTCTGCCTCTCTCTCTCTCTCTCTCTCTCTCTGTCTCTCATGAATGAATAAATAAAATCTTAAAAAAAATAAAATCATTTTCAGTAGACCGGTAGTGGCCAAGTGAGTGCCATTTTGCCTCAGGGGATATTTGCAATGTTAAAAGACAGTTTTGGGTGTTATAACTAGGGAGACGTACTACTGGCATCTAGTGGGAAGAGGCCAGGGGTGCCCCCTAAACCTCCTAACGTGCATAGGACAGCCCCTCATAACAAACAATTATCTAGATCCATTGTCAGTAGTGCTGAGGTTGAGAAGCCCTGCAGTAAAGAAGTCTAAACTAGGAAGCAAAAATCTGTCAGCGATGAAAAGGAATGAGTATGAGGCTTAGAGTAAGAAACAAAGCCAGAAAGTCAGAACACAGGTAGGTTCTGAAGTATTGGAAGTGAGGATCAAAAATTAGGAGCAGCATAAGAGATGGCAAGACCACTGCAATAAGCTATTTTGCAATGCCTAAGGTTCCTTGAACTTGTGTAGTGTAGGGAGTGGGCTTGCCTGATTTCTAGGCATGGGACTGAAACACATTCATCATTCATCTTGGAACTATGCTCCAAGAATGTGGTTGACCACTGGGAGGCTGCTAACTAGCCTAGTGGTCTGGAAGGATTTGCACAAGGCATGAGCCACCACAGTCGTTAAATAGTCATAGAACTGAGTCTAGGGCATCATCACCATATGTCGACATTGCACAGTTTCACGAATTCAAAGCATTTGAATGACCTCATTTAATTTCTGGGTGTTTTTTTCTTCTTCCTTAAAGCATCAATTCAATGGACTATAGAAGACAGTGAATTCATTGATGGTGTTTGTCTTGATATATCTTGATGGGATTATGATGCAGTATGGCAGAAAGAAAAAATTTTATCAAAAAATTATACATATCAAGTTTCTGCCTTTGGGGGGAAGGACAGTATGAATATCAGAGGTGGATGGCTCTCTGATGGAGTAAAATACTTTGATGGGATGTGTGGTTCAGAAAGATGAACCTCTGTCTTGCTCTTTTGCCAACTTCCATGCAAAGCCTAGACTTGTGAGAGTGAGTTGAAGGAACTTAAATCTTCCCACTAAGAAAGTAAGGATTTTAGGATTGGTGGGTTACCCAAGAAAAGGGGTTTATGAGGCCCAGCATGTGAGGAGCATGTCCCAGTAATATGATGGGAGGCAGCACCTTAGGTAAAATGGTGGCAGTGAGAAATTGCCTGTGGAGGAGGAATATTGGGGAACTACGCAAAAATTGTGCAGTTTTAGCTTAGGTGCTATTGTGAAGAAGTGGTTTTGAAGAAACCACCTCTGTTATCCCTAAAAGCCCCAATAAAAGTTAACCATACACTATAGCCTTGGATAGTGTTGTTTGGAGGGAAGAGGAAGGAAGGAAGAGTGGTGTCAGAGGAAGCTAGATGACCAGGAGAAATATAAACCTTACTCCATTACTTCTCCTCCCCATTCCCTCTCTCTCAGATACGAGAAGAGTCCTAGGACTTCTGTTATAAGATGGTGGCTTTAGCCATGTTATTTGGGTAATAAAAGATGAGCCCTCAGCAAGCCAGAGTACTGGGAACATCTGGTTTACAGAGCTATATCAGTGACAATTGTCAAGCAGTCATGACATAGTGAGTCCTGCCTTTCCATGAGTCTCCTTTGGCAACTGTTTCCTACGTAGATATCTAGAAACTTTCCCATAGCTTTCTCAAGGTCTTTTGGTGACATGTGCAGCTTGAAGCTTTTCCCAGGAGCTGGAGTGTAATCCTTTCTTGCCTAGTCTGGCTATGTGAGGAAGGGAGATATGATAGAATATGGTTCTGAGATGGGGTGGCCCAGGGTTGCATGGTTTGGAGCCCAGGCTATCTGCTGGTTTCGCTTTCTTCAGAAGATGGATAAATCCCATGTTGATCTTCCAGAGCCTATCTCCTGGAGATCTCTTGGTTTTGCTGCATTGCAAGGATCATATCTTCCATGTTTCCTTGCAGTTCTGGGAGTGCCCAGCTGCCAAGGAACTGTTGAAGAGGCTGTTTGCCAAAGACGAAGAGTTGGAGATGCCAAGGCATTTGCTGCAGTCACTTTTCGTGCCCAATCTTTGTCATCTTCCATTAGTTAGGAGTGCTAATGAACCGTCACAGAGTGTCCAAATGACAATAATTCACCTTTCCTCAATCCTACCAAGGCTGTTTAAATGTAGCTGTAGAAATCATGATGTTTGTGCATATTTGCTGTGCTCTAGGTCCCATAAACTTCTCTTTCTCCTGGGTTTTTGCTCCCTTAATTAATTCTAACACCTTTATCTTCCCTCTCTTTCTCCCTCCTTCTTTCTCTCTTGACTTTCCACTGGACCTTGCCCCTAGATCCTCACTCAGTTGGTTCCTCCTTATTACTTACATCTTCATTCAAGTGTTACCTCTTTGGAGATACCTTCCCTGACTTGTTGGTGTAGATTATTGCTCTCCCATCTCCCTGCCATTCTGTAGTTGTTTTAAGAATAATACTTATCACTATCTGCATTAGCTTGTTTAATCCCTTTTTGGTTATTGTTTTCTTACTTCTACCGGATAAAAAAAATAAGTGAAGACCAGGATCTCATCTAACATGTTCTTTCTTGTATCCCCCACTATCTCCCACTGTGCCCTGCATGTCATAGGTTCTCAATAAATATCCATTTTATAAATGAGCAAATGAATGAATATGTGAAACTATTCCATATAATGAGTAACTTATGGTCTTTTCTTAGATCATGCTTTTCAGTGTTCTTGTTGGTTTCCCACCACATTCAGAATTACTGTTTATCTTTAAAGCATTCGAAGGCCTATTTAATTAGGGGCTGGTCTACTTTTCTGTCTCCTGCCACTCTGCCTTGTTCCAATTGCACTGTTATTCCTGTTATTTGAACAGGAAAATTTTTTTTTATAGATTGTATTTATTCATATGAGAGAAAGAGAGCAAGCATAAGTAGGGGGCAGAGGAAGAAGGAGAAGCAGGCTCCTTGCTGAACAGGGAGCCCAATGTGGGACTCCATCCCAGGACCCCAGAATCACAACCCGAGCCTAAGGCAGACTCTTAACCAACTCAGCCAGCCAGGAAGCCCTGAACAGGAAAATTCTTGATGGTCAAGAGCACAGGCTCTGGACTTGGCTGAATCTGGGGTTTGACCACAGCTCTGTTTGTTGCTAGCTTTGTGGTATTGAACAAATTCTCTACTCTGTTTAACCCTCATTTCCCTCAACTGTAAAATGGAAGTAATGATTGCACTTATCTCATAGGTGGTAACCATGTGGGCCCACATACTCAGAGAATTAAGGAAGTCTTTGTGAATGTGAACTCTTATGAACACAGCAGGTTGAGTCAGAACTGTAGGTTTCAGTTTGCAAGTTCTTTCAGGGAAATAAAGTCAGTTGTGGGTTTGGCTGAGTTCTCTAGTAGGACAAGTATGGAGCAAGGATGTGAAGGGTCAAAGATTGAATTGTGTGTTGTGTCCACAACAAGATGGAAGAGACTTGGAGAGAAGACATCTGGAGAGGCTAGAAAGCAGACAAGTGCAGTGGTATGAGGAGCTGGGAGCAGCCTGGGTAGCTGGAGTGTGACTACAGAAGATGAGGTCAGATATATGGGATGGTGACAGAGTCTCAAGGTCCTGGAATGTCATCCAGGATGTCCAGTGGTGTCATCACAGGAGCTTGGTATATCATTTGTTCTTAATTATTTAGGGTCATGGATCCCTAATGGATTGAATAGTAACCCCCCCCCCCCATTAATGTTCATTCTAAACCTCTGCAACTTTGCATGGAAAGTTTTTTTGTGGATATAATTAAGGTCAGGATCAAGATGAGACCATGCTGGGTTAGAGTGGGCCCTAAATCCAGTGAGTGTCACTTTAAGAGACAGAAAAGGACACAGAGACACAGGGAAGAAGGTTTTTTGAAGACAGAGGTGTGAATGATGTGACCACCAGCAAAGGAGCACCAGGAGCCCCACTAGGTGCTGGAGGAGACAAGGAGGGATCCTCCCCTAGAGCCTGTGGAGAGAATGTGGTCCTGTGAACCTCTTGATATCAGACTTCTGGCCTTCAGAACTGTGTGGGAATGAATTTTATTGTTTTAAGTCACCAAGTTTTAAGTAATTTGTTATGGCTGCTTTAGGAAACTAATCCAATCTCTTAGAGAATTTGATGAAATCTATGGATCCTCTCTCCAGAAAAAGACATGCATGTATGCATACACACGTATAATTTTTGCTTTCAATTTAATGGATGTTCTGAAGCTCATCCATGGGGCCCAAGGGTAAGCACTCTTCCTCTAGATAATGGGGCATCATTAAGCCGATTGGGTCTGAATTTCAGAACGGTAATCATGGAAGCCACATAGAGATGAATAGGAACTCAGAGATTTTAAATACTGAGAATTAGTGCAATCACTTCCCTTTTCACACTTTGGCAAAATACTGCATTATTTTTCTTCTGGAAACATTTAAATACAAAAGAAAATTAATAAGGTTGCTTATCATGTGTCCCAGGGCAGGATTTTTAATAAAACAAAAAGGAACAATGATTTTAATTTCTGCAGCATGCTTGAAAATGATGGTACTGCTACAAAGAGGAAAAATACCCAAGAGTAAATACTGTCTTGTCTCGATTCTCTAGAATTAGATGGAGAGGGGAGGAAAAAATGGGGGTGGGAGTATTGAATTTTGTGAATTCTGGGGCCAGAGATGAGGCTGGTACTGAAATTTCAATACCTGGGGCAAGGCATGTGTTTAATGAATTTGGTGGCCATGAGTGAGCAGCTCTGGCGAGAGGCAGGAAGAGCCTTGCTAGCCCTGAGCCATGGAGTAGGGACAGTGCATTGAGTAGGGCTTTCACCTCTTGGGACCCCACTCTCCCTCCCAGCTCTGTGGCAGTGGCCACTCTGCCTTTACAAATCAGGGCAAAGGTAAAGAATTTGCTTCTTGAAAGATTTTTTTGTATATTTAGGAAGTAGCTGTGCTGGGATGCAGGAATATATTTTCTAAATGTGAGTGGGGCTGGTCTACTTTTCTGTCTCCTGCTACTCTGGTATATACTCTGGGGGTATATTTTTACTACCACTGCATGGTCATGGAGAGAAGAGCAATAGGTTCAAATTCAAATTTAGCCTTGTGTGCATTTGAATAAGTCACATGCATGAGCCTCAGTTTCCCTATTGGAGTAAAAAAAATTGTTATTAGTGTCTTTTACCCCCATCCATACTTTTTTTTTTTTTTTTTTCCCTAACAGCATCCCAATTTATTCAAGGATAATAGAATCTCAGCCTGGCAGCCTATGTCCTAGATCTGGATAAGGAGATGAAAGAGAAAGTTTGCCAAAGAAGGTCAATCTTCCAAATAAAAAGACAAAGTCTCACAGGAATATAGTCTTTGCCCTTTCATTCTGCTTTGAATGTTTGATGTGTTGTCTGGGGCTGCAGCAGCCATATTATAACCACAAGGTATAGGCAGTTTGTGAATGATGGCAGAGCAGTAAGAGAAAGAGCCCAGCTTCTGACAGTATCACTGAGAAATTGAACCAAAGGCAGTAATCACGAACTTCTAGACTTTTTGTTAAGTAAACTTTTGTTTTCTATTATAGACAAATGCAATCCTAACTGTGAATTCTAAATGTGAAAATATATGTATTCATTGCAGTACTTGGCAATAGTGAGAGTCAATAAATGCCAAGGACTTTCCCTTCTTTCCTTTTTTCTGATTTAGTTTACACTTTGCTTTTCCTGAGCTTTTCCCAGGAACCTTGTTTCTTTGTTTTGTGCATACCTTCATTACACATTTAATTTTATTCAATAGCATCTTATTTGGCCAACTGTCACCTACCAACCAAACCTACCTTTCTTCAACATAGCTGAAAATCCAGGGGAAAAAAGCCAATTAGTGACAATTATGCAGAAAATAAGATGCAAAAAACTTCATACTCTACAAGTTCTAGCTAGAAGTAGCTGGAACCTAAGCAGTTCATACTCCTAACGTATGTACTTTTACCATAGATAGTTTTCATCCAAACTTGGCTAAATGATTGGAAGTATGCTCAAATCATGGGAGTTATGACAACATAGGAAGAGACTTTAAAAACCTATAAAAAGCAAAAATATGAAGTGAGCGTTATAGTAGCTCTAAGTCATTTAGTGTAGCTACAGGCACCCTCTACACTTGAAAATTCCCAAGAGGATCCGTATATCACAGCACAGTGTGAAAGTTGACATTCCTAATTATCCAGAGACACATAGAAATGGTTAATCTATGCTCCATATTTTCTGCCTAAGGCAGGGAAATGTTTTAGCTTCTTTTGAAAGATTTCTATGTTTTTGTTTTAAGGCTTTTGGTTAAAATAGTAAGCTTCTCATATCTGCAACATTTCACTTTAAATATTTGGATAAACATTTTATCTTGTTCCTCATATCTCTCATGTTTTGAGATTGTCCTCCTAAATCCTTAGCCTATATCTCTGCTAATACCTGCTACAGAAGCAAACCATTATGGACCTATTTATTTGACTTACTTTTACTTGTGCAGGCTGCTGGGCATTATAACTTCATTTGCTTAATTTTTCTGCTTTTATTTTTCAAGAGTTTGTGTCACACTTAGAAGATTTCAGGTGGCAGCTGTTGTTCTGGTTGGGTGGGTGATCTCAGGATCTCAGGAGCCTTTGGAATGCTTTGTCTACAAGGGAAATATGCATATTTTCAGAGTCCTGCATTATACAATGTGAACTGGCTAGATAATGATCCTTGGGGCTAATGCTGCTTTAGCTCTGGCATAAAAGGAGATAAACGGTTCTTTAGTGTGGACCTCAGCCATCAGTGCCTTTCAGATAGGGGAACACAAACCCTCCTTCACCCCACTATTAGAGAATAAGATGGTAAGAGAACAGAACAGGTGAAGTGAACATTAATATAGGACAAAATTCTTGGTGAGATAGCTGGAGCCTCACTCAGCCTGGATAAAGAAGTAGATAGAAATCCCAGTGTGGCACATGTTGCTACAACATGCCAGTTGTGGCTCAAACTTGGAGATGATAAGATCAGACCAGACCAGAGCAGAACATGTTTCTCCATTTTTCTTGGCTGTCATGCATTCCTTCAGGCAGTCTGATCAGAGATCCTGTATATATATATACTTCCTTCTATAATGTTTCTAATGATGGAGGACAAATGATGCAGTCCTCATGACAGACCTTGGAATTATTCATTCTCAACACATGCTTTGTCAAAGCAATAAAACACTAACTTGAACAACCTCCAGTCTTGTTCATTATAGATATTTGGACTGAGCACCCCTCCTCTTTCTATTTCTCTACCACTTAACTTTTCTTGAGGTTGTTCATGGTAACAAATAGTTCCCGAATTTCAATGACTTGTAATAGTACATATTTATTTCTCACTCACTTTATATATTGGCTGCAGACAAGCTTTGGTGCTCTTCCAGGTGTGCCTTTTTTAATGGGACCCACCCTAAAGAAGCAGCCTATATCCTTTCTCCTGCCCAAGGGACAAAGGGTGATGGTGGAAACAGTTAATGAATGGCATGATGAACTTGTACTAGGATGTGCCATGTCTCTTCTGTTCTCGTTTAATTGGCCAAATCAAGTCACATGGCTAAGTCTATGTCAATGAGGCATGGAAGTATAGTTTCATAGGAAGGGCAGTAGACAATTTAAGACCTAAGTACAATCATATGTATATTTGGAGTAGGGTTTAACTTTATATTTTTCCAAGTGCCTAGTCAATTGTTTCAATACAATTTATTGATAATCTTATTTTCCACACAGCTCTGTGACCTGCCACTTTCATCACACACCACTTTCTTGTAGATCCTTCTTTTAGTTCCTGGACATTGGGTTGGGTTCTATTGATTTATTTTTCTAGTCCTGTACCAAGACTAGTAGTAATTTTAAAATAATTTCAGAAAAGGCCCACTTATTTCCTTTCCTAAAAAAAAAGTCTTAAATATTCTCTGTATTGATTAGTCTAGTTGTATTTTTGAAAACCTATATTTATTTTCAAAAAGAAGTCCTACTGAGATATTGGTTGGATTATAGTATATGTTTGGATTAGTTGAGAGAACTGATTGTTAGCCATATGAAGTCTTCTCATTCATGGACATAGTATTTTACTTTATATGTCCAGTCCATTTTGATTATTTTAGAGTTTTGTGGATTTATTTATTTTTAAAAGTTTTTATTTATTTAGTCATGAGACACACACACACACACACACACACACACACACACACACAGAAGCAGAGACACAGGCAGAGGGAGAAGCAGGCTCCATGCAGGGAGCCCGACATGGGACTCCCCAGGTCTCCAGGATCACACCCTGGGCTGAAGGTGGTGCTAAACTGCTGAGCCACCTGGACTACCCAGAGTTTTGTGGATTTAAAAGCATGTCTTAAACTTAAAATTTATTTCATGAAATTTCATAGTTTTTGATACATTTGTGAAATAATTTTCTCCCATGATATTATATAAATAATTATAACTAGTATGTAGGAAGGCTATTGTCTTGTTTCATAAAT
The DNA here is from genome assembly GCF_048418805.1 of Vulpes vulpes. NCBI lineage: Eukaryota > Metazoa > Chordata > Mammalia > Carnivora > Canidae > Vulpes > Vulpes vulpes. The sequence continues at coordinate 767,280 of NW_027325670.1, forward strand.
ATTTTTAAAATAAAATTAGAACTCTGAACTCATTTTTAAAAATTATTGTTTTTAAATTTAATTCCAGTAGTTAATACAGTTATATATTAGTTTCAGGTGTACACTATAGTGATTCAACAATTCTATACATTATTCAGTGCTCATTGAGACAAGTGCACTCCCTAATCCCCCTCACCCATTTCACTCAGACTCCCTCCCACCTCCCCTCTGGAAACCATCTGTTTGTTCTCCATAGTTAAGAGTCTGTTTCTTGATTTGTCTCTCTCTCTGTTTTTCCCTTTGCTTCTTCTTTTTTTTTTTAATTTTTTTAAAATTTATTTATGATAGTCACAGAGAGAGAGAGAGAGAGAGAGAGGCAGAGACACAGGCAGATGGAGAAGCAGGCTCCATGCACCAGGAGCCCGACATGGGATTCGATCCCGGGTCTCCAGGATCGGGCCCTGGGCCAAAGGCAGGCGCCAAACCGCTGTACCACCCAGGGATCCCCCTTTGCTTCTTTACTTATTTGTTTTTAGTTGATTGTTTTGGTTTTTCAAAACAAATAGTTATATATACTACTATAATTTGCATTTTATTTCTTTTTCTGACTTATTGCAGTGACCAAAAGTTACAAGATAATATTGGATAGCAATGGTTATTCCAGGCATTGTTTTCTTACTCCTGATTTTAGGAGAGGAAATGTTATTGATGTTTATGAACTATTATTCTCACCCTACTGTAGTGGCATTGTTTAACCAGGCATGCGTTGCATATTATTAAAGTGTTTTCTTTTTACCCTTCAAGATCTTCATAGAGCTTTTCTGTTTGGTTCTATTACCATGGTGAATCAGATTGATGATTTCATAATATTAACTATCCTTGCACATCTAGATATAGTGCTCACTGGAGACCATATATTAGTCTTTGAGTATGTGATTTTATTTAACTTGCTATAATTTTTTGAATGACTTTTGCTTCCATATTTGATAATTATAATTTATCTGCAAATTTCCTTTTTTGGGGGGCTATTTTTGTCAGACGTTTTATAGTATCAGAATTACTGATTTTATGAAATTAATTAGAAGGTCTTCCTCTTTTTATATATTTTGGGACAGTTTCAAGAGTATAGGAATTAAATTCCTCTCTTATAAGTACTCACCTGTCTAGTTCTAACACATGTTGGGGAAAAATTATTTTGACTTACATTGTCATTTGTGTTTCTGACTTTTCTACCTCTTCTTAAGTCAATTTTAACTATAATTTCCAGCACATTTTCAATTCCATCAAGATTTTAAAATTGACATAGCCTCTAGGGTATCTTGTACCATTTAAATATTCAGAAGTTATACATTTAAAACCATTTTGAAATTTCAGTTTACAAGATTCTTAGATGTGAACAAAGCCAGAGCAAAAGTGTCAACTCTTGACTGCCACCAACAGATGGCGATAACAGTCACTATATATTGTTAATTTCGATTTAAGAACAAATGGACTTTGAGTCTTCCCAAACCTGATCATTTTACAACTGAAGACCTTTTCACCATGCGTAGCATTATATAATTGTGCTTTGTGCATTCCCTTCCCTCCCTCCTTCCCTCATTTCTTTCGTTCCCCCTCCCTCCTCCTTTTTCCCTCCCTCCCTTCTTTCTCTTGCCTAGTCTTGGAATGTTATGATCTTTTAAAAGAATCAAAGCTTAGATTTATTCTTTGATTTCCATTTATATCTTTAATTCCTTGTTTTTAAATTTCATATCTTTTCACAGTTTTATACAAAATTAAATGCTTAGTTTATTTTCAATGTCATTTAATAACGAAGGCTTTTAACTGCATAAATTCCCCCACTGGTAACACCTTGACTGTATCCTAGTAGTTTTGATATCACCTGTTTTTGTTGTGATTAACTTCTAGATAACCTGCCATTGCAATTTGATATCTTCTTACACCTAATTATGTAGGACAGAATTTTACATTCAATGAAGGGGAGACATCAGTATCTAACTCCCTAGTTATGAAGTTGTATAGGGGAGGAAAACTGTCATAACATGAAATGTTCACAGATGAATTAATCACTTATGAAATTGGTTTCATCCTAAAGGTCTCTTCACTAGTAAGACTAGGGTCTTTACCTGTCTAACTGGTCAGATCTCTTTGTCCAGTCACCTCTAGCTGGTTTGATTGTAGGATGTTTTCCTGACAAAACAAAGCAATCTTTTATCTTTGATTAAAAACAGAGCCTGTAGAATTTTGTAAGCTTGAGGGTGATATTGGAGAACTATTGGAATCACTCAGATTTCTTCAACAACTAAGGATGGGGTGCAATGCAAGAGAATAAAGAGGAAGCTACAAGGTGATGACATGACAGCTTCAGAGGAGAAATATCTAAATAGAAAAGCATGGGATGGATCTTTGGAAGACTGATAAAGCTTTGGTCTTTCCTTTCATAAAAACCACTCTTTTTATTGTTCAAACATGAAGGATGTTATATGAGATCCCAAATTTTCTCAGAACAAATATGCCAAAATCAATATTTTTGTTCTTTAATTTCATTAAATGGGCAATAAAATAAACTTACCTTGACATTTTTTTGTTTCATTTTTCAAGATGAAGTTTCACTTGAGTTTTTATTCAATGCTTGTGAAATTTCGAACTTCCTTTTAAAGGGATTTACTTTTTTCTTTTTTTTTTTTTAAGATTTTTAAATTTATTCATGAGAGACAGAGAGAGAGAGGCACACACATAGGCAGAGAGAGAAGCAGGCTCCATGCAGGGAGCACAGTGTGGTACTCGATCCTGGGACTCGATCCTGGGACTTGATCCTGGGCCTTGATCCTGGGCCTCCAGGATCATGCCCTGGGCAGAATGCAGGTTCTCAACCGCTGAGCCACCCAGGCATCCCTAAAAGGATTTACTTTAAAAGGATTATTCTCAGGATCAGTTATTCTCAGGTATTGTCTATTATTAACATGTAATTGTATTGAATTTTTCATTTTTATGTGTTCTATATCAGTTTTCTATTGTCAGGAAAATGTGCTCTCTCATTATCCCATTTAAAAAATTAAACTTATTAATTTTATAATTTAGATTGTATCTTTATTTTTTGTCTGATTTATCTTCTATTAACAATAATGGTATGTTGACGTTTCACAAAATCACAGTATTTGTGCTAGTTTTCTTTGTATTTCTAACAGTTTTTTCTTTATATATCTAAATGGAATATTGTAAGGAACAGAGCAACTCAAAAAAGTGATATGTATTATTTTGAATTGTAGTAGTATTGAGCAATGTTTCATGTGAATTTTTTTTATCCCTGAAAAGCTGTGGGAATTGATAAGTACTTGCTGACTATTGCACTGTATCTTCTTCATTTGGAATGATGTCCATTTGTATGATAAAGTGTCTCCCCCACCTTTTTTTCATTTAATTCTCTTGCCTAGATTTATTTCCCCTCTAGTATTCATTTTATATTTTTACCATGCCTTCTTGTATTCTCTTATTTTTAAAACGTTATATCACATATATATGTTGTATCACATGTATATACATTTCATGAAAGATGTGGGTTTTGGCTTAACATGTTTTGGGGGCCTGATTTAAGAGTTTAAGGCATGAATCCACATTCACTTTGGTCATTATAGTAAATATGATTACTGTAACCTTAACTCATGTGTTTTATCTTATGCACTTCCCTAATATCTCCTTTATTTTCTATCTTATGTTGTGTGGATTATATTGACTTTACTGTTATATTTGTCTGTGTTTTAGAAGCTAATAGATTGTGTGAATTCCAGCTAATAGATTGTGGTTATCTTCAGTGTTTCAAATTTATTCTCTGGTTGTTTTTTTCTAATTGCAGGGTCAGGAGCAAAGGAATATCTTTGGGCTTCCCAACCTTCCAGCTCCCATTTGAGACAAAGTATTTAGCATAGTTTACTTCCCCTTTCTTCACAGGTTTTAGTACCAGATATTATTACATTGTGACTTTTACATTCACTTTCAGTTTTAAAACTATATTTAAAACAGCTATTTGGACTTAACTATGTTGAATGATTTCAGTGTTTATTGCTGGGTTCTTTATGGTTGCTCCGTTCCTGAGGCTTTTATTTTAATTACAGTAGTATATAGTATATAATAGTAATATTATATACTTAATATTAATACTTAATTAGTATGTAATTAAGTATTTTTTCAACAAAAGTATATTTTCTGGGTTCTTGTTTATATGAGAGTATTATTGTGTTACCTTTACTTGTAAATGACTATTTTCTTTGTATAAAATGGTTAACATGTTAGATGTTTATAAAGTGGTAAGTCTTAAGCTCACCACTGTTTTCTTCTATTATATCTCCAGTTTTCCTTCTGTTCTAGTTTTCCAGTTCTTCAGTTGTACTTTTTATTTATTTTTATTTTTTTATTTATTTTAAATTATTTATTTTTTTTTCAGTGGTACTTTTTAAACATCATCTTTGTTCTCCATTTTCCCGTGGTTATCACATTTTCTCTTTTCATTTTAATCCTTTGTCCCTTTATTTTAGATTCTGAGAGGTATTCCTAAGTTTGCTATCGACCACATAGTGTACTTTATTGTCTGTAATGCTGATTCTCATTCTACTACATTTTGAGTTTCCTTAAATCACTCATCTTCCTTTGCCTATTCATCTTGATCATTTCTTATGACATGCTGATCATTATTTATAGAACCTATTATTTTTTGTCCTTTTTTGAGAATCCTAACCAGGTTCTTAAATTTTTCTTCTGGATTTTGGAGTAGCTTATCTTCAGAGGCAGATTCTTCCCTAGATTCCTCTTAAAATGTTTGTTTAGGTATGCCTTTCCCTCAGATAAATTCACTGCTTTCTCTCTTACTTGGTGATAAATAAGAGTGAAATCACTGCCTTATGGACATCTATTCAGAAAAATGTAATATTTCACACTTTTCCCTTAAGAGAAAAATATTCCTCCACTTAGTATATATTTTTAGCTATGTGGTAATTGAAATTAATACAATATTTTTCTACAGAAAAAACTTGGCTTTCCTCCTATCTATCCTGCAGAGATAATTTCTAAAAATGCTTTTATTGTATTTTATTACAGAGCCTTGCTTTAAAAAATAACCTTGCTTTATTTCTTAGGATACTTTTACAGAAAAATTATAAAGATGGTACAGAGAGTTTCCATATACTTATCACTCAATATCCCCTATTATTAACACTTTACATTAGTATGGTGCATTTATCACAATTAGTGATCAACACTGATACATAATTATTAACTAAAAGGCCATAATTTATTTACATTACCTTAATTTGTACCTAATGTCATTTCTCCCATTCCAAGATACCATCCAGGGTACCACATTACATTTAGTCATCAAGTCTTAGACTCCTCTCTTGGCTGTGACATTTTTTTCAGACTTTTGTTGTTTTTGATGAGTTTTTGAGGAGTAGTTGTGGGATATTTTGTAGAATGTCCCTTGGGTGGGATTTGTCTGATGCTATTCTCTTGATTAGACTGGCATCATGGGATTTTGAGAAATTCACAGGGCTAACATACCATTTTCATCACATCATATCAAGGGTGCATACTGTCAGGATGACTTACCATTCTTTATCTTGGTCTTTATTACCTGGCTGAGGTTGTGTTTGTCAGGTTTCTCCACTGTAAAATTACTCTCCCCTCCTGCTTTCCACACTGTGCACTTCTGGAAGGAACTGACTATATGTAGCCTATAGCTAAGGAGTGGGAGTCATGCTTTACCTCCATGAGCGGGGTGTATCTACATACATTATTTAGAATACCTCTGCAAAAGAAATTTGTCTCTTTTTACCCATTTATTTATTCAATAATTTGTTTATACCAGTACTGACTCATGAATATTTATTTTATACTTTGGATATAATCCGATACTACTTCATTTTTTTTCATTGCTCAGATCATTCCAGCTTCAGCCATTGGGAGCTTTTTTCTGTTGGCTTCCTTGACACTCTCATTATTATGAGCTTATTTATTAATTTTTAGCACTTCCTTATTTATTGATACTATAAGATTATTCCAGGCTAATTTTGTGTATTTCCGGTCTTAGTCCCAGAATCAGCCATTCCTCTAAAAAGTCCTATTATTTTATTGAGGAATGGTATTAGAAACCAAGATCTGGGCATTTGGTGTGCTCGACGCTACTGAGGTATCATTACTTCTAGACCCTCTCAGATGACAAAGCAAGGAGATTTATGTGTATACTAACCTGTGCATAAACCCACATCTATAAATATCTCTCTGTGTAACTACTTGTATTTATATCAAGTTAAACATGAGTCCATACTGATGTCTCCAACTTTAGCTCATTACTATACAAATCATTCTAGCCTCTTCCCATTGTTGCTCTGTAAACTCCCACTCCAGAACCTTGCTTTACTTTTAAAATAACATTTTATTTTAAAAAGTCCTGATACTATAAATATGCCTGTTTATGTGTGTGTATAATACATACTCATTGTAGAACATTGAGAAAATTCAACAATGTCTATGGAAGAACGTCCAACTCTCCTATATTCAATCACTGTTAACATTTTACTCCTCTCACATACAATTTTATGAACAAAACTGTAATCACATCAGATATACTATTTTGTGATCTGCCTTTTTCACTCAACTTTTCCACCATGTCATAGCTCTTCTTCTTTTTTTTTTTTCATAACTCTTCTTAAGGTCATGATTTTAATTACCTGTAGAATATTAACCTTTGGACATTTATATTTTAATAGTTTTTGCTGTTTAAATAATGGTAATAAATACCCCTAAAGATGAGTCATGATGCACATACCTGATTCTTATTTAGAATATTTTATGGACGTTAAATTACTGGGCCCTTAGGGTATGACCATTTTAAGGAGAATGATAAACAATGAAAAGTTTTCTTCCAGAAAAGATAGCAGCAATTTAGCTGATATCATCGTTTATGAGCCATTTTCTCTATATCATTAGCAATACTAGGTATTGGAATAATTTTTTAAAATCATCAATTGATGCATCTGGATGGCTCAGTTGGTTAAGCATCTGCCTTTGGTTCAGGTAGTGATCCCAGGGTCCTGGAATCAAGCCCCATATCGGGCTCCCTGTTCAGTGGGGAGCCTGCTTCTCCCTCTTCTGTTCCCCCTGCTTGTACTCTCTCTCTCTCTTTCAAATAAATCTTTTAAAAAATCATCAGTTAATTAAAATGGCATCTAGCTGGGATTTTTTTTTTTTACCTTGAATTTCTTTTTACTACAAGCATGTTTGGATAGTTTTTTCCTAAGTTAGTTGCTCATTATATTTGTTGGTTTCTTTATTGCCTATTAATACCCTTGCTTATTTTTTTGACTTATTTTTTTCATTGTTTCAAAATAATATTATATTTCAATGCAAATATATATTCAATGTAGAAAACTTTAAAAACAAAGAAAAATACAAAAAATTACCCATGATCTCATCATTTGCTCTGATTTCATTGCTGTTATTTTCATCTTGATGTGTCTATTTACCACTAGAAATCAATATTTTACATTTTATATATGGCTAATTAGAAAAATGGTGCATTGACTCCTTTTTTTGTAGCCTGATTATTGCTTTGTGTTCTATCATTAATATTTCCTCAACCAACACACAAAGTCCTTTCTACTTAAAAGGAAAGACCTCTTGGGAAAGACTGTCCATGCATCTATATGTCTTTTCTGCAGTCTTCATCAAAAAGTCTGCCTCCATTCCACAGGTTGATATGGACCCAAATCTGGACCATCTCCTATTTCCATGGCACTATTCTCCATGCCACAGGATTTCTACAGGATTAGTCCTCACCCTACTTCCTGGAATTGTGAGCCACTGTGTTCCCTTGTACTGCTGCTGCTGCTGCTGCTCCTCTCTTAGCCTTGGGGCAAGGGATAGGAGGGATGGCTACTTTCTGCTTTATCACTACATTCCAATCATGTATACAGGCTTGTCTCTGAGTTTTCAATAGCACAATTAAGATACTGCTGTAACATTTCACAAAGCCTGAGTAAAGACCTTGTAATGAAATAAAATAAATTGAACAAAGAGAAAGTTAAAGTCAATTACTGGATTATTCCCTGAGACCAGATATCCAAGTTCCTTCATCTGAGTTCCCACCTGGCACTACTAGGGCCACTTCCTAGAATGGGTAATTCTGGTAGTGGTTCACCTCATTTGGCTCCATTCTCAATGACTTCCTGTAAGGCATTTCTCTTTCATGGAGCCTAAAGTTCTCTCCTCACTGAAAGTACTCATTTGTCATCTCTAGACTAGTTCCTTACCATGATGATTGACAATTGCAGCAGCCACTTCTTTTAGAAATAGAAATAAACCTAGTGTTCTGCCCACAATGGTGGGCTTGTTTTGGATACCCTTTCTCCCAACATATGATAATGATTAGTACCTTTTTGAAGTCAGGTTATTAAGTATAAAATTAAAATCTCCCTGTAGGCTAGCAGAAAATTAAAAAGATACAGGCATAAAGCTAATCATTGCAGTACAATTTATAATTGCAAGAAGCTTTCCATCAACAGGATGTACAACTATGATACTGACACATCATGGAGCATTATGCAACTATAAAAAGAAAAATTTCAAATAATGCTAAAGAATGATATTCAAGATATAATGCTTAGTTAGAAAAGCAAAGAAGAGAAAAATGTGCATAGTATACTAACATTTGTCTAGGAAATGAGGATATATGAATGTATGTGCATATTTGTTTATATTATAATTTCAGTAATAAACCATGAAATAAAATGGTTATCTACAAGGGGAAAGAGGGAACAGAGTGGAGAAAAAAACGGTAGAAGCTAGACTTCCCTAAATATACTTTGTTTGTAGATTTAACTTTGGAACCATATAAATATCAGTGACTGGACATCCCTTGTGGCATATATCCTAAGGGCTAAAAGACCTACAAAAAAATTCTAGCTCTGTCCACTGAAAAGACCTAAAAACAATGACCAACTATAGCTACAAGCTGATGTTCACTTCATGGTATCTTAATGCCATTTCTCAGTAAGAAGAACGAGGAATCATTGGTGAAATGGTAGATTCCAGGTCTGGTGCAGGAAGTGGTTAAGATGCCTGAGCATCTTATCAAACCAGAAAGCAAGGATATGTTTGAAGTCTCAAGAACCAACTGGAAGTTGCTCCTCCTGACCAAACAGGAGCAATCAGATTAATAAGAAGAGGAACAATAGCAATGGGGTGAAACATATTAAATGCTTAATTTCATGCATTTATAATGACACTTAAATACATCATGATCCTTTGGAGATGTTAGAGAATCATGATTTAAAAGACTAATAAATAAAAGGAAAGATTTAAACATTTATCCAGCCTGTCCTGTACAACTGCATCTTAGGACAACCAAAGATTCGATCAGGAAAGATTTTGTATATAAGGAAGAAATGATAGATAACCACCATTTTGCAACACCAATGAAATGGATCTAGGCAAGGATTATCAGTGGCTGCTGAAATCATGAAAGGAAAGATAGATATTATGTGTTTTATGGTGGGAGTGCATAATACCAGCCAATAAGCAATCTTGCCCCCAAAACAAACCCAAACTAGATCTAGATACCCACATGTAGGAAATACTGGGGAGAGAAGCACATGCTAAGTGACACTGCTGACAGATAATCTAGTGTCCCTTAACAACAAAAAGGCAAATAAAATAAAATAAAAAATAAAATAAAATAATAAAAAGAAGGAGATGCCTAAAGGTTAACAAAATTTAAGAGTCATAGCAAACAAATACACATATGGATGTTTGGATCCTGATTTATACAAACCAGTTGTCAAAAAGTATTTATGAGACAGCTGGAGAAATTTGGGCATCAACTGAATATTTGATATCAAGGAATTAGTGTTAATTTAGATGTGCTGGCCGTATTGTGGTTACATTTATGAGAACAGCCCATATCTTTTAGAGATATGTATTGACACATTTTCAGAAGAAATGATATGGTTGTTTCAAATAATCTAGCATGTGGGGTGAGAAAATGGGGTGATAGAGATACAATAAGAATGACCTTGGACTTTTTTTTTGTTTAAAGATTTGTTTATAAAGGGTTTCAGAAGGGGAGGAGGATGAGGGGGTGGGATGACTGGGTGACGGGCACGAAGGAGGGCATTTGATGGGATGAGCACTGGGTGTTATATGTTGGCAAACTGAATTTAGATAGAAAAATAAAGATTTATTTATTTGAGAAAGAGAGAGAGCATGGGGGAAGGAGCAGAAGGAGGAGGAGGGAACGAATCTCAAGCAGAATCCCCACTGAGTGCAGAGCCTGATGGGAGGCTTAATCTCATGACCTTGAGATCATGACCCCATGATCATGACCTGAGCCAAAACCAAGTTAGTTGTTCAATTGACTGATCCACCCAGATGCCCTTTGGACTGTTGTTTTTGTACCTGGTTAAAGAGTACATGTGGGCTCACATCATTATTCTCTGTCTTTTGCATATGTTTGGAATTTTCATGTTATAAAAGGGTAAAAAAGAAGAGAAAAAGGAAGAGGAAGGGGAGGAGAAATCTTCCTGTAGGGCTTCACCAGTACATTTAGTTGTGTTTCCTTAGGGTTCCTTCATAAGCTTGTGGTGAAGAAGGGTGCACTCAGGTCCTGGGCCTCTATTCTAGTCTTCTGTGGGGGAACTTTGTGAATAAGAACATGCACACTCATCTCTCGAAATATAAGAACAATGCAGCCTAAGTCTATTTAGTTAAAAAAAATGTCCATATAATCTTCAAAGATGCAACTTTACCTATACAAAGATAGGCTTTTACATGATTCCATAGAACTACAATTCTCAAAGAGTGGTCCAGGCAATCCTGGGGCCCCTGAAACCATTTCAGGAATCCATATAGTCAAATTATTTTTATAATAATACTAAGATATATTTGCCTTTTTCACTCAATCTCTCAGGGTACTGGAGACTTTTCTAGAAGTTATATGATTCTAGATAACTTGATTGCTCTGGCAGCTAACAGAGTGTGAGCTTGTGTGTTATTTTTATGTGGTTGAATTCCTGTGTTTTAAAATTTTTCCAACTTAACAAGTCCAAATTCCTTCTTCTTATACAACACACACACATACACACACACCCTAAAACATTGATATTATTTGCTTCCCAGAATCCACTCACCTCCTACCCTAAGATTTCAAAGTCATAGGACTAATTCTTTATTAAAGCTCAAGGCCAAATACTTGGATTTTTTTCCTCCCCTGATAGTTTCTGCAAAAAGTAACTTTTCCCCAAACACATAATCCACAGGGAGTCTGGGCTACTTTTTGGCCACAGAAGTTTACCTGCCCTTTCCAGAGCATATCCCCAGGCCATGGCCCTTTCTTCTTGCATCTATAAAATAGGGGACAATGGTTCTTACCTTGTTGAAATGATGAAATGACACAACGTGCCTATAATAACTGAGTTCTGCCTACACTGACTAGAAAAAAATGACCGCTCACTCCATTACCTGAAATCACTGGAGATCATGAATGGCTCAACACTTTACTTTTCCCTTCCTTAAGGTCTTTCAAAGAATATCTTGGTTTTCTGGAAGGTCCTTTGTTTTTTCTCTCCTTCCTTCATTTCTCAGCCCCTTTCCCAACCCCAATATCTGTGGTCTTTTTCACCCCTCAGTCCTTATCCCAGATTCACCCCCTATTCTTAATGTCCTGTTACCATTATGCTGGGACAACAGCGGTCCTTATAGTGTGTAGAGGAAGCAAGAAAGAGGTGAAGGAAACAGGATGGTCATGTAGCCCAAGGTAGTTGCTCATGAGTGGTTAGCCTTCCTTACTGACTGCCCCATCAGAGAATCCTTACTCCATCAATTTTTGTTTCCATCCATTGACCAACACCTCTGTTTCTACCACCTCCAACACAACCTTCCTGTCATTCTGTCATTCTGTCATCATGATCACTTCCATACATATACTTTTTAACTCCGTTTCCCCTCTCTCCTTCCATTGAACACACATAGCTCATCCCATTAATCCCAACCTGGGTTAAACCCAACACCCAGCTTGCCCCTGAGCAACTGAATGTGACTGGATAAATCATTGCCATGCTTACTGGTCTGATTAACTTATGAATACAAATATCCAATAGACTTTCAGTACCACCACTCTATTTTCCTAGTCACTCCACTCTTCTCTCTGACTTGACTTCACATATTTTAAAATCTGTCCTCAAACATCAAACACTAGAAAAGCCATACATTTATCCTCTAAATCTGGGTACCCTTGGCAGTGAAAGAGGGTGCTATTAATAGATTTGGGAGACAACAGGCTAAACCAGTGTTGTTCCAGGTAAATCACATTCTCCCATCTGATATTTTTCCTTTCTCCTCACTTTCATCTGGTAATTTCATGGCCTATCTCATGGAGAATACAGAAATAATAGAAGTGAATTCCAAACCTGACAACAACTTCCATCTGTAATTGTGTGCTTGGCCTTCCTTCCTTGCTCTTCCAGTGGATGGTGAATTAGTTTCCTGTGGCTACCATGATAACGTACTGTAAACTTGATGGCTAAAAACAACAAAAATGTATTCTTTCACAGTTCTGAAAGCTAGAAGCCTGAAATCAAGGTGTCGGGAGGCCACACTTCCTCCAAGAGCTTAATTCTTCCCACTTTTTGATGGTTGCTGGAAATCCTTGGCATTTATTGGCTATAAACACATTGCTCCAAACTCTGTTCTCATTGTCACTTTGAGGCATTCTCCTGATATATCCCTGATTTTCTCTTATAAGGACACCAGTTATTGGATTAGGGACAAGCTTTATCCTGTGTGATCTCATCTTGACTAACTACATCTCCAAGAAAGGCACATTTGAGGGCTCCAGGTGGACATGAATTTTAGGGGGACACTATTCAACCCAGCACAGATGGACTTCCAAGTCTAACCCCTCCACTTCAGCTGTCTGCATCCCCTCCCCATTGGCCTTTCAAAGACTGTTCCAGCAGTTCTCTCTTCTCTCTGCTGCCTGACCGTTTGCTCCTCTTTAGTGTATCATTCCTATCATGGCACAGACATGCTGTCATATTGTCTATATTAAAAACCCTTCCCACATGCAGGGCTCCCCTCCATCTACTGACCCACTTCTCTGCTCTTTATAGCAAAAGGCCTTGAATGAGTCACCTCTGCTTACCATCTGCACTTCCTCTCTGCCTAAATTCTCTTTAATTCACTTTGGTCTAAGTTTCAACGTTACCACTCCACTACAACTAGTCCTGTCAGGGTCACCAGAGATTTCCATGCTGCCAGGTCCCATAGTCAGTCCTCTTCTCACCCAACCTCCCATTGACATTTAATGAGCAGGGCTATCTCTCATTTGGACTGGGGACACAATATTCTCTCGGTTCCCTCCTATTGTAATCCCCCCATTCTCAGACTCCTTTACTGGCTCCTCATCTTCTTCTTCCTGGCCTCTAAATGCCAAATGGCTCTAGGCCCTCTTCTCTTTCTCTTTGCCCACTTCACCAGTGACCATCACTAGTCCCTTTACTTGCCATTGGTATGCTGATCACTCCTGCCACATGTCCGGTCTGAGTTCCGGACTCACATATTCAATACCCTTTCATCTTTACTTGCACATCTAATACACATCTCAAAATTAGCACATCTGAGAACTGAGCCATCAATTTCCCCCTACCCAGCATTTATGCCACCTCCAGAATGCACCACTCCTCATTTCCCTCACCTCAGTAAATGTAACCTCCATTCTTCCAGACCCTCAGACCAAAAACTTGGGGTTCTGCTTCTACACATATCTCCCTGTGTTCCCCCAGTCCAATCACTCCCCTTCATGTTGATGCCATCCTTCTTAGGCCACATCACTAGGGTCTTACACCTGGACTTCTGTAATGGCATCCAGCATCCCTTTCATCTCTGTCCATTCCATTCTCCACCCAGGAGCCAATCCAATTATGTCACTGTCTTCTTCAAAGCTTCCCCACTGACCTCTCATATCACTTAAAGTGGAATCCAAATTCTTTGCCTACAAGTCCCAACACATACCTGGACCTAGGTTAGCTCCCTGACTTCCCTCTTCCTATGCTCCCTCAGCTTTACCTATATTGGCTTAATTGCGGAACCTTGAACATACCAAGTTCTTCAGCCTCAGGACTTTGCCTTTGCTGTTTTCTCCCTCTGACATTCTCTGCCCTCTGATTTGATTGGTGTTCTCACTTTGTTCAGGTTTTAGCTCAAATGTCATCACCTTAACCAGGTCTTGCCTAACCATGTGATCTAAACCAATTCCCCCCTCCTGGCGCTTGTATACACTCATCTCAGTTCCTCTCTATCTTCTTACCTAGCTTCAGTTTTCTTTATACTTCTTATCAATACCTGAAATGATACTATATATTCATTTTGTTTTCCTTGTCCCTCTCCTCCACCATACTGTAAACATTGTGAGGGCAAGGCATTATTTGTTATGTTCAGTAAGAATAATACCTAGCATGTTGTACTGAATAAGTATGATGTTACTTCAATTATTATTACTGAAGTAAAGTATTTTTAAATTAATGCTAAAAATAAAGTTTAATTGGTAACAACAGTTTCTGTATGCCTTGAGAAAAATATTAATTTTGAAGGTTTTATTTAATAGCTTTCTGTAGGAATCTTGAACATTCAAGGATATAAGTGATACATATTGAGTTTGAAGCTAGTGTTGGTAGTTTTAATAGTAATTATAACAAATACCATTATTCAGCCCTTATTATAGTGACAGGTGCTTTGTATGGATTATCTCATCTAATTCTTAAAACAACTCTATGGGGTATTTATCACTTCGATTTACAGATGTGGTGTAGTAGCTTAAAAATATGTCCACAAATTCTTTGATAGCTCTCCCTTTAAATAGTGGGAGCTAATTTGCCTCCTCTTGAGTGGGGATTAGGCTTAGTGGTTTAGTTCTAAAGAATAAAATGCAGTGGAAGTGACAGTGCTTGGTTTCTAAGATTAGATGGTCAAAGCCATTGTGACTTCCTCCTTGTTCTTTCTCTTGGATCATCCTATCTAGGTCTTAGTTTTCTCATCTTTAACATGGGGGGCATGGACCTGACTTCCCCAGTCACACAGTCTGAATGTGCTATAAAATGCCTCTGCATCAAATAACTTTAGCATGGACCAACACATCAGATTAATTAGGGACTTTGTGCTAGAAAGAGCTGAAGCTTTGACAGTTTTGCTCTATTTTGTTGGATTTGAGGGACTAGAATAGAATGGCATGAAGTCACTCAGGCAAGTCTATGAAGTGATCTTCATGGCTAGGAGCTGAAGCTCCCTGCCAATCAGCTATGTG
Organism: Vulpes vulpes; assembly: GCF_048418805.1. Taxonomy (NCBI): domain Eukaryota; kingdom Metazoa; phylum Chordata; class Mammalia; order Carnivora; family Canidae; genus Vulpes; species Vulpes vulpes. The sequence goes on from NW_027325670.1 coordinate 782,602, forward strand.
TGCATGATCTTGGAGGTTGAACCTCCAGACTCAGTCAAACCTTCAAACAACTGCAGTCCTAGCCAAAATTTTAACTGTAACCCTGTAAGAGACTAGAAGTCAGAACCAGCCAGCTAAGCTGCTCCTGAATCTCTAACACACAGATATTATGAGATAAGAAATACCTTTTGTTTTAAGCCACCAAATTTTGGGGATAATTGTGTGGCAAGAAATAACAAATACATTTGAAAATGGAAGGACAGGGTAGTTAAGTCAAAAACCTCACAGCATATAGTTAGTAGTGATGATGCAAGAATTGGAACCTAGGCATTCTGACTCTACATGCTCAACTACCATACTATACAGGAGGTCAAGATCATGTCTCAAGTAGTTGCCACATTCTAATCCACTGTCAGGGTAGTAAATACAATCTGTCTTTGCCTATTAAACTGGCGGGTTTTGCTCCATCGCAAGGTCATGTTCTAGGCAGCCACTGCTCTTGCTTCTAAGTCCTCATTCTACCCCAGGTTTGTTCCACCATATGGTGGGTATCTATCTTCCCAGTATGCCTTCTCCCATTCCTTTGGGTTTATGCTCATTCCCACTTCCACTCATGTAATTCTGGTAAAGCTGCGAATTACTGTACTTTCTTGCCCTATAGGTGGGTGTGTGACTTAAGTTGGCCAATCATAGAGTACTATCAGTGACTGACTACAATAATAGAGACAGAATAAGAGCATATGATCTACAATCAGCCAAGCAGAGTCTTTCCCTGGGAATCGAATCATATATCAAATCATATCATATCATGTCATTTGAGACCTTGAATCCAGCCAACCCTGAGAGCAATTCCATCCTTTTCTAATCTATGTGAGTCATTCTTTGTTTTAAATCAGCCTGAGTTGAGTTTTATCACTTGTCCTTAAGTTATGGCTAGTATGAAGAGTCTATCTATCCCAGTTTTTGAACTATGGTAGGTATCTCCCATTCTCCATAAGCAACAATGTTTCTATGTGACCCAAAGAGTCTGGGGCAGAACTGTCCATTGGTTGGGTCAACCTTCTCACAGAGGATGAAGAACCTTCCCTTCATCCTTCAGGAAGCATCTGGCTTTTCTGGAAGCTAGTGATGGTTGGAGGCAAGCTCAGAATAGAACAATGTTATGACGGATGGGTAGCTCACTCAGTTTAAAACCTTAGTCATCTCTGTATCCTTTCTTTCCTTAGTTGCTCACCTCTCCCCCAACTCTCAATATACACACACATACACATGCACGCTCACACGTGCGTGCACATAGGCACTCACATATCCTGTTAGTCATCAAGTGCTGTTGATTTGGATCAAATGCTCTATGGAAGTAAGTGGAGTGACCATAGGAAAGTTGGTGGCTGGTGGGGTTCTTCATTGCAAATCCAGTTTTTCTTCTTCATTTCCATTGCCACCTCTGTGGACCACTGCAATTATTCTCCCTGACTCTAACCTCAACCCCTGAAGTCCATTTCTCCTATTTCTTCTAGAATTAGTTTTCTAAAGCACATTTCGATTGGTACATGCTTTTGATGGATTTAAGTCTTCTCCAGTTTTTCGTTTCTGACTTGCTAAATTGCAAACCATTCAAGACTCTCCATGAACTGACCTACATTTGCTATCCAATGTCTTATGACCTCCATGGATCAATCTTCTAATCTTCTAGCACCCCTCTCATTGTAGTACCACCTAACACCTACTCTTACCCCTTTCCCAAATTAAAATACTGTCCCTTCTTTCCCATGAGTCTTCAAGATGCTTTCGATTATGCCTCCTTCATAAAATATTCCCTGAGCATGCTAATCCACAGTGAATATCCTCTTCTGTGAACTCTGTAACAGTTGTCTGGACAAGGTTTTTTTCAAAGCGTGCTCACATTCCTCAGGAGTTTTTGGCCAGTACAAGTCAAGTTTTTGGTGTTTTTATAAAACTACTGATTATATATTCAAATTTGTCTGAGCAGATTATTTCCAAACCCAGGTTCTTTCTTGTCTTCTACTTCCAAATTACATTCTTATGCTATGATGGTGGATTAGTTCTCAAGTACAAATTAAGGATCATTAAAATTTGTGACCTACAGATTGAGAACTGTTTATTATTAATATTATTTAAAACCATAACTATTGGTAAAATAGTTATGAAAAGGAGAGAGGATTGCCATAACAATTCCTACAGTTTTTTTCCTATGGTTTTTAATTCAAATATACTTTGTTATTTCTACACATTCACCCTCCCCCCCCATTGTTTTAATATGAGATTTTAACTAGAAATTGGTATAAAATCTGTTGTATTGGCATAGCCTGACAAACATTCATTGTGTACTCACTCTCTGCCAGGAATAGTGATAGATGCTTGTGATACAAAGATAAACAAGCCCCTGCAGGAAGAGGAAGAGTTGTCCAGATGGATTCCATGTGGAAGGACATTCTAGGCAGAGGGAACAGCATATGCAAACTCATGTGTCCTAGAATGAGCCAGATATGAAAACTCTGTGGTTCAGATTCTAAGCATTTTTTTTAAATTAAAAAATTTGGTGACTTTTTAAAAGTTTGACAGCCTCTAGATTAAACCCGTTCTCTTTGTCATACACTCTCCTCCACCATCTTTCTCTCCACAAGGGCAGTTCAGGGTCCAGATTCTGACACAAGTAACCTTTATTGGGTTCCACTGCTATAGGCCACTTCATATATACATAGATCTCTATTAAATTCTTACATCATTTTAGGTGTTTATCACCACCTCCAATTTAGAGATGAGTAAAGTGACTTGTCCAAAGTCTCACAAATAGGAAATGAAGGATGTGAGTAATGTCCACTTCTCATCTGGAGAAAGTGACCAATTGGGCATTTGGGGGTTCAGAAGCCTGTCTTCCTAGGTTATGAATAAATCCTATCACTTACAGAGAGAAACCTTTAATCGGAAGGGTGACCATTTATCCAGGATCTTGGTAGGAAGCCTTTGTACTTGAGAGAACTTCTCCAGTTCTTTGAGCTATGGAGTTTGGCACATAGTAGGAACTCCTTTTTGCTGAATCCTGCTCACGAGCCTGTGGCTAGTCTCTCCTCTTGGATTCAGAGTCCCAGTCGTGCCTGTGTTGGGACACTGTGTAGTGTTGGAAGATGTTTGAGTAGTGGACGAGTGAATCAATGGGGGAGGGGGGGAAGGGGAGCGGGGACACGGGAGCCGCTGTTGATGGGAGGCCACGCCTGGCCCTAAAGACTTCCGGGGTTCATGGGGTGCCCTGTTGGGGCCTCCGTATGGGCCAGGTCATTCCTCCTCCCTGGGGCCTCCACGTCTACACCAACCAGACTGGAGGGAGAGGGAGGGGCTGCGCAGCCCCGAGGGGCCCGGTCTCCTAGCACATCATCGCCCACTCCCTCCCTGGGTGCGCAGGGGTGGGGGGAGGGGGCGGACGAGGCGAGGTCCCCCGGCCCCTGCGACCCGACACCGCAGCTCTCTACCCTACTGGAAGAGGGAGCCCTGTTAGGAAATGTGCTGAGGACAGAATTAGGAGTGAATACAAAGGAAATATTCTTAATCTAATCGCTCCTATCTTTCTCTCCTAAACTACCTTTATGTATTAGAAGATCCTTGTAATAAATATATTTTTTTCTTTTTTAAATGATCACCTTCACAATGATGAGAGCTATACTAAATCCTTAGGAAAGCCACTGTTCATAGGATATATTGGGAAGGCATGCTTCTAGAGGGGAAAATAAATCCTCTGATCATAGCTTGGGATAGAATTATGTTTTTAAAGTTCTTCTTTAACTTCCTTATGTGTCACTTAACATACTCAAGATTCAAAATCAGTAGGGTTCTTTTTCCAAAATACACTACCATTAGGCCACAAAACAAAACTCAATAGATTAGAGAAGATTGAAGTCATATTATGGATCTTTTCTAACCACAAAGCTATGAAACTAGAAGTCAACTACAAGAAAAAAATCTAGAAAGACCACAAGTACATGGAGGTTAAATAACATACTACAAAATCAGTAGTGTTTTTCAATATTAAAATATTGACATGAAAATAATTTCTGATACCTAATTAAGAAAGAGATGTTCACACCTGTAATTTGTTAAAATAATATAGCATAGTCTTGTTTCCAAATGGATAATAATCTTTGTATAAGCATATTTTATTTCTCTATGAAAGATGGAAAAATGTAGGATTAATGATGCTGTTTTTTTCCAGAGTTGATCAAAAATAAGAGAAGGAAGTCATAATAATTTTCTCTGCATTAGAGATACTAGTAAATATCCATAGTTTTCTTCTAAATAACTCCAGAATTTATGGCAGGACACTGAAGACTCAAAAATGAAGAAGACAAACCCCTGAAATATAATAATTAATGAATGTATTATAACAAGGTAAATACTGTATATTTATAATACACTATGGGGTGTGATAGGGAGAGTGACTCTTAAGTGGTCCAGGAACTTCTGAAAAAGTTGGCATTTGAAATGACCAGTTACATGGACCCTAATTGGCACTCTTAGTATCAGCGGCTGGGCACATTTAAAATATCATGCAAAAGGTATTTAACTTTGTCTTCTAAAAAGCTTTGACGATCACCTATTCAAATATTTACTGAACACTTGTCATATGAAAAGAATAGTCAGAACAAAATATGCTCATACACAATGCATTAATTCCACATAAATGGTGAAGACAAGTACTTTAGAGATTTAGCTTAGGAAAACATCACTATGAATGGAGACCATGGAGAAGAGCCCATCAGAAGAACTCAGCCTTGGAATAACAGAATCTAATATTAAAAAAAAAAAAGACAATCTTACCTAACAATTAGGAGTCACAAATATTTATAATTTCTTCCCATTCATTCCAGTTTAGTTGTTTGTTTGAGAGCACATGCAAAAGAGCAAGTTGGTGTGGGGTGAAAAGAAGGGCAAAAGAAGAAGGAGAGAGAGAATCTTAAGCAGGCTTGGAATCTTACCCAGCATGGAAGCCCAAGGTGGGCTCAATCGCATGACTTGGAGATCATGACCTGAGCCAAAATCAAGAGTCAGATGCTTGAAGACTGAGCCACCTATGCACCCCTAGCGAAGTATTTCTGTAAAGAGTAGTCAACATGCAATTTGAGATATGAAAGCATTATACTGTGAAAAGTCTTCACAAATTAAAGGAATGTTCATGGCAGTGGGAAGCTACTGAAAGATACTCAGTTGTGAGGTATTGGTGATCACATGTATTTTTCTAGAACATAAATCCTGGAACAGAATTTTCCCTCTTCTTTGTAAGGGTACTTGGGAATAACTCGGCATTTCTCCTTCTTAAACTACTATTTCCTTTGGGATTGTTCTTTGATTTCTATTGCTAAGTAGTACTTCTGAGAGCAAATCAAGGCAAAGTGAAAAATAAGGCATTGTCTCCTATGGGTAATTTCCATTTAAATATATCACCGATGTCTAAGTCCATGAGTCTCTACTCCAAGGAGGTTTTCTCTGGTATCTCATTGTTTCTTCATATTACAATAGGTCTGTCTAAATGAATGCAACTTAAATATTGTAATTAGAGCAGGTTCACCCAAGAAAAATGATCTAGCTAATTGCACTTCTGTGAATTTATGTTTAGGGTTGAATTCTGGTTTCTTCATAGTTACTCTATTTCACTTTTTAATTTACTCAGATGTCCTATCTTTCCTTTCCTATGTGTTAATCATTCATTAGAAAGAATGTGACAGTGGTTTCTTTCAGATCACACTTACATTGCACATTTGGGTTGTTTTCTTAATTTACAAGGCATCTGTCTTTATCTTATTTCCTGAGTGATTATTCTAGTATGTTGAAGTTGCTTTTCTACTCTGTCTTTAAACATCTGTGTTTCTTTCTTTTTGTTAATGCAATTTTTTTTCTGGTTGTGGACTTACATTTTTAGTACTGTATTTCATTTTCAATGTCAAGAATTTCTATATATAAATAGTAATGTGACACTTAAGGAAAACATTAAAACATACCCCCTTTTCATATGTTTATTCTTCAAAAGAGTTCAAAATTTGCTTTCTCTTTAGCAAACTGTAAATTCAGTTCAACAATGTTTATTAAAGGGTCCCTACGTTAAAAGGCTGGTAGGGCTGTAAAGCACAAAACAACATTCATTCTTTAAGGGCTAGGATACCCAGAAAACAATTTTGATTTTGATTATGAAAGGAGGGCATATACAGTCATAAGCATATCTATATGTATATATATACACATATATTGCATAACAAACGAAACACAATGTTTTGAGATAGGAGTTGTTTATAAGACATGAACTCTTGTGTTTTATTGGAATTGAATGATTATGTTTTAAATATTTTTGCAGAGGAGAAAGGATAGTAGGATTTTTCTGAAATGGGAGAAGGGTTCTCTCTTATTTCCCTTTCTGAAATATGTTTTAAAAGACTAAGATTAAATGGAGTATAGAGTTAGCCCCATAGAATTTTAATCCAAATTAATTATGTATTGATATGCCCCAGACACTTTTCAATCTTGAGAACTTTCCACTAAGTCTAACATTCTTGGAAGGACAATAAAGATGAAAATACATCTGGTTATACTGTCCCCAACAATAACACAACATCTAAAACAGCCACAAATTGCATAATTAAGTACAAAATTAGCCTATTCAATAACTTGAATTTGTGTTTTTATTTCTTTGTGATGCCTAGAAATTGGAAAATGACTGTCATTGTAGAAATCTGCTAATAAGCATAGTTCCTTTGTGGAAAATCCAAAGGGAAAATTCTTTGTAATGGAGATTTTTATTCTTCTATTAAAGACTATGGCAGCATTGGGTAAATTCTGACTGTAATGCATGCAGGTGTAGGCACTCAGGTTTGGTTTCCTGAAGTAGAGCTTTTGTGTGTGATTTAAAAAAAAAAATCTGGAGGCACACAACCTCCCATCTCTGCATCTGTCCGTGTGTGTGAGGTCACGTGCAAAAGCAACAAATCAGTGGATGCCTCTACTGAAGCAGATTGAAAAATATAAATACTGAAGCTGCTCCTAAACAATCACTCTCACCTACTAAACCATGGAATATCTGAAAAATACGTGAAAATCAAAACTGAAATAAGGAAAGCAATCGATACTTTAGAGAGACTACAGGTACCCAAGGCAAATGGTGGTTCTAAAATCAGCATTAACATGGGCCAATTACATAAAGCCATTGGGAAAGGCTGCTTTTCGCCATGTTTCTTCAATTCTTCAGTCTGCAGTGATGACCAACATCAGATACTATTAAGAAGTCTTCAAGCGTGTAAAATAATATGATTTCACAATGATTACATATTCACTCTACAGCTGGCTGAAGTTTTTACATCTCCATTTGTCATTGACGATTGTGTCCAATTAAATGATTAGCTTTTAAAAACTGCTGCACATTATGAGAGTGAACTTGTGTTCCATTGCAGTGAGTGATGCAGAAACAAACTCATTACAGCATGTAATTCACCCATATTAAATAACAAACAGATGGCTGCTGTAAATGAGAGCTCCTTTTTCTCTTCAAAAGTGCCAGGAAAAAGGTGTTTTTATTTATCTTTGTTTCCAGCTTCTTTCTGTTTTCTTGACAAGTGGGCAGCTGGTTGCTGAGGTTTTCAATTGGTGCAGAAGAATGAAAAGCCTGTTTCCATTAATTTCCCCATAAAATAAGTCTTTGAATCATTTCTGTTATAAATGCAAGTGCAGTAGCAAGCTGCTGCTTGATTAATTCACTTATTATGAAGATTTCATCTTTTATAAGAGGGCCTGCAGGTAATTTATCTTGTTTAGTAAGATTAGAAAAATGTAATTATCTTGATACCTTTGGACCCCTCTCATTTTAATTGTGTTCCCATAAATTTCAAACATAAAGATGGGAATTTTTTGTGCACAAATGTTCCAACATGTGGTCAAAAAATGTGCTGTAAGATCTGCATAAAAATTTATCAAGTAAAATACATTAGGACTTTACTATTATAGGAATGCATACAAATAAAGCTAGCACACAATTATGCTAGTGTGTACAAACAAATCTCTGCATTTCTGGTTCCCTAGTCATCTAACAGCTGGGGTGAGGTAAAGGGTTTGGGATTTGTTAAAAAGACTTTTTTTTTTATATCAAGCATAAATATCTCTAGGGAAATGAAGAAATCTGTCTTATTTACACTAATAAAATTAAAATTGTGTCTGTCTTCAAATGTTCTAAACTCAAATGAATTGACTACTGACTGTATATTTCATGTACTCTTTCCATTGCTTTCATTACATTTCTTAACATCGTTGGGAATTTGGATACGTCTGTGATTTTATAATGACAATCTAATTTGATTTCCTTTTAAAAACAGTAAGACTCTGAAGAGAACTATCCCAATCCATTTCCATATGTAACTTCAGATATTCAGTCTTATAGGAAACAAGCTCTCAGCCTGGCAGAGTTACCTTCCTTTCTGTGATCTTTCCCTCAGTTCTGCTGGAATTGGGGTTTTAAAACCTTTCATTTCATTCTATTAATAGTATTTAAGTACCACTTTAGATTTTAAAATATATCTTGGTTATCTACTTAGTAACTTCGTATTTACTATAAGTGCATGTTTTTCTCAGCCTGGACTTAATGCCCTGGAAGAAGGAAATCAAAAATATATTATACAGAGTTGCCTGTCTTTCTCTATGACTTCAGACAGGAAAGTGTTTCATCCTTTGTGGTCTGCTGAATGGCAGTAAACAGGTCAAGTGATTGTTCTGTTAAATTCCATAAGGTCTGTGCTCAGTCAGGCAAGCAACAAGATATAATTGGGGTACACTGAGTTTGTTATATATGAAACAGACTATAGAATTAAAAAGATGTGCAGTGAGTTCTCTACCATACTTCTCCACTTATAAAACATAACATATACTTCAATCAAATATACAGCTTTTAAAAGTGAGCTAAAATAATGTGCTAGAAAAACATATGTTATTGGTACAAAATGGTTGCATGTTTGTATATTCACCTTCTACTTTTCTGATTTATTCTCTTTGTCTTATGAATATAGCTAATGCCTCTAAATATATCTGCCTCTAGGGCTCTGTGCCAAAAAAATTACAGATTGTGAATATCTGTGTATTATTCTCTTATCAATTTTATGATCATATACTAAAAATGGATTATGTATAAGACTCAGTGTTGAGTATGAGGAATCTCCCCTATTTATTAAACATGTGGTTTCTTGCACTTTATTCTCCACATCTATTACCTTACCTATGAATGTTGTGCTGCTTCTGCCAGCCCAGAAGAGTTTTTGTGGGAAAATAAAGCACTTTGATGAACGAATATCTTTTTCACTCCAAATTTCTCAAAACCCAACTAAATATTTGGTGTTAAATAAACTGTTATGTTATTTATCATGGTCATGCAATTTATTATAACTCACAAAATTGATGATAAGACAAAGGACAAATATTTTAAAGGCAATATTTCAGGTTAATATATCTACTATAATTCATTAGCCTGATATAATAATAATGGGAGGAATTAAAATTTTAGTAATTATTTTATATTATATTTTGATAATTGGTAGAAATGAAATGGTATCTTAGCATTTTCCTCTAATTTGTCCTGCCCAAATTGGGGCTCATACATGTCTCCTCTTTATCTGTCTTCTTACACTGTTACTCAATGTTGGCTAATATCCTCTTTATGTCTTTGTTTAGTAATTTCTATGAAAGCATTTGGAATATTTCTCAAAACTTTCAGAATTTTTTTAAAAAGATGTTTTAATTATTATTTATTTGAGAAAAAAGAGAGTGAGACATCACAAGCAGAGAGGAAGGGCAGAGCGAGAAGCAGCCTCCCTGCTCAGCAGTATCCTCATGTAGGACTCCATCTCAGGGACCCTGTGATCATGACCTGAGCTGAACAGACTGAGCCATCCAGGCTCCTCAGAACTTCTTTTTGAATGAGAAAGAAATAAGTAAAGGGACCCTCATAAGAGTCCCTCTTATTTTGAAGCAGGCAACTTGAAGTGAAACAAAACACACACACACACACACACACACACACACACACACACACACACAAAGCCAGTTATATGTAATCTAACTGCAAGTGTTGTTGTGATCCTCCTCTATCCTTAGGGTTACTGCATAAAATGAAGGTTACTACATAAAATGAAGGATAATTTTAAGAATGGAGAAGAAAGTTATATCACTGAGGAAAGAATTTGAAAAATATGACCACTGGCTCAGGGATATTTCTGATATTTCAATGAGACAAAATCTCATAATCTCAAATTGCAATCATATATAAAATCTTGTTTTTGAATTTGAACTAATGAGCTTGGAATAGTTGCTTTCAGAATTAAAAAAAAAAACAAGCATAGAAGAAAAACAAAACAAAACAATGATAGAACTTCTGGGATGATGGCAGAGTAGGAGGACCCTAAGCTCATCTCCTTTCATGGATAGAACTAGATAACACCCACATCAGTGTAAATAATGCAGAAAATGACCAAAACACAGGCACAACAGACTTTTCATAGCTAAATGTAATGAAGAGGCCTCATTAAAGAGGTTAAGAAGGAAGGAGATGGAGTCAAGAGTCAAAAGGACCCATGAGGGATCCCTGGGTGGCGCAGCGGTTTGGCGCCTGCCTGTGGCCCAGGGCGCGATCCTGGAGACCCGGGATCGAATCCCACGTCGGGCTCCTGGTGCATGGAGCCTGCTTCTCCCTCTGCCTGTGTCTCTGCCTCTCTCTCTCTCACTGTGTGCCTATCATAAATAAATTTAAAAAAAATTAAAAAAAAATCAAAAGGACCCATGAGACTGTTCATGGGTGAGACATATGGTGGGCACACAGAAGGGAGAGGATCAGGCTCTACTCCAGGCACCCCAGGTGCAGATATTTACACTGAGAAGACGAATCCCCATAATACAGCTTTGAAAACAAGAGAACCTAACTTTGCAAGTTCGAACAATCAGTGGAAGTTAACACCTGGAATGTTAAAAACCAATGGCCTTAGCTATGGGAGAGCAGGGACAGAAAGATTAAACTGAGTCCCTAACTTTAAGGAGATATCAGAATAACAGCCCTGCAGAAATACAGCATAGAAGCAGCAGTGTGAAAAGCACCTGGGATATACAGGAAAGAAATGCATTTACTAACCTCAGAGTTTGTACTAAATGAGCAGAGATCTTTGGGAAACTTCTCCAAGAATCAAAGAGCTAGCAGGTGCCATTTCCTTCCCTTACCCACCACCCTAGTTACATAGACACTTTGGGAAAACACCACAGTCCCAACACTCTTCACCCAACTTGTTAACAGCACACCCTTCCCCTAAATGCTTCAGCAGATCCTCCCCCTCTATCTGGCCTGAATGAAAATTTTAAAGTGGCTGCAGGGTCCCCTCCAACAGCATAAGAGTGAGGACATTGCTGACACTGCACATACCATTGCCATGTCCTTTTATAGGTTCCTACCCCTCCAACCCACCCAGCACATGGAGAAATTTTCCCAGTAGATGAAAGTCCCCTCCGGTAGTGGACAGGGTAGACCTTGCTGACACTGCATACCCCACCCCATGTTCTCCTGGGAACCTGCCCCTTTGGGTACATTCTTGACCAGAGCCCATCCAAAGTGGTGTCACAAACCTAGCAGTATGAAATCAGTTCTGACAGAGGCCAGCACCATTCCAAACAGTCTTGTGGCCTGGAGAGAGGGGAAGATAATCACAGATACCAGTCAGATAGCAGCCCCAGCAGTGGGCCAGGGGTAGACATCTGCTCTGACTACAGGCCCTGTACATCGACCAAGGTTTCTCATGAGACAACACAGGGAAAGGGTCCTGCAGTTTGGTGCTATTTCATCTCTGGCTAATGCCTCATCTGATTCACTATAAGCCTCAGATGACTCCAGGCTGGCCTACTAGTAACACAGTGGCCAAACCCTGCCCACAACAGGCAAAGAGAGCCATTTCAGATGACCAGACTAAAGCCAAACATAGCTCAGTCACAGCAGTAGGATGCACGCAACACACATAAAGACATTCCCGAAGCACCAGGATCTGGTGAACAGGAGACACTGCACTGCAGTGTACTATAGGACCTCTTCTTCTTAAGGCCACTACTTTCAAGAGCAGGAGACATAGCTGACTTTCTTAACACAGAGAAACAGACACAAAGAGTTAGGCAAAATGAGGAGATAGAGGACTATGTCCTAAATGGAAGAATAGACAAAATCACAGCAAGAGAGCTAAGTGAAATGGAGATATGGTAATATGCATAACAGAGAATATAAGGTAATAATCATAAACACACTCATTTGACTTTATAAAAGAAGAACTCAGTAAGACTCTCAACAAAGAGTTAGAAAATATAAAAGAGGATCACTCAGAGATAAAGAATACAATAAATGAAGTTAAAAATACACTAGAAGAAATAAGTAGTAGACTAGAAGAAGTAGAATGATAGATCAGCACCTTAGAAGATACAGTAATGGACAGTAATCAATCTGAATAATAGAGAGAAAATAATAATAAATGAAAATTAGACTAAGGAAACTCAGGAAAATTATCGAGTGTAGTAACATTTGTATTATGAAGATCCCAGAAGGAGAAGAGAGAAATGGGGGCAGATAATTTATTTGAAACCATAGTAGTGGAAAACTTCTCCAATTTGGGGAAGGAATTAGAAATTCAGATTCGGGAGACAAAGAATCTCTCCCCAAAAAACAACCCAAGGTTGTCTATATATTAAGATGCATGTTAATTAAAATGCCAAAAATTAGTGGTAGAGACTTTTTATTTATTTTACTTATTTATTTTTTTAAGATTTTATTTATGTATTTGAGAGAGAGAGAGGGAGAGAGAGAGCACGAGCAGAGTGAGGAGGCAGAGGGAAATGCAGACTCCTTGCTGAGCAGGAAGCCTGAGGCAGGGCTCAATCCCAGGACCTCAAAATCTCAATCTGAGTCAAAAGCAGACGCTCAACTGATTGAGCCACCTGGGTGCCCTAAAAGAGAGAACTTTTAAGCAGTAAGATAAAAACAAACAAGCGATAACAAAACAAACACACACACACACACACACAATTACAAATAAGGGAAATTCCATAAAGCTATCAGCTGATATTTCAGCAGAAACTTTATAGGCCAGAAGAAAGTGGCATGGTATATGCAAAGTGCTGCAAAAGGCAAACAAACAAACAAAACTCTGCAAACAAGAATACTCTCTTCAGCAGTTCTATTATTCAGAGTAGAGGGAGAGAGAAAAAGTATTCCAGAAAAAAATGAAAGAAGTTCATTGCACTAAACCAGCCTTATAAGATATGTTAAAGGGACTCTGAATTAAAAAGAAAAATCATTAGCAGAAGTAAGAAAAGTGAAAAGCACAAAAGCAGTAAAATTAAGTTTATCTATAAAAATCAGTCAAGGGACTCACAAAATAAAAGGATGTAAAATAGGACATCATATATCTAAAACGTGGGGGGAGAGGAACAAACATTTAGTGCCTATAGAATGAGTTCAACCTTAAGTGAACTTCAACTTAATATAGACTACTATATGCATGGTATTTATTAACTGGATTGAAACTACAAATCAAAAAAAAGTAACAGATATTCAAGGGAAAAAAGAAAAAAGAAATGGAGTATCATTAAAGAAGGACAACAAATCATGAGAGAAAAAGAGCAAGAGAAGAACTGAGGAAATCCAAAAAGACAATTAAAAAACAAGAGATAAAAACAGTGATAAAAGTACATACCTATCAATTATTATTTTGAAAATAAATGGTCAAAAGACACTAATCAAGACACAGGGTGATGTAATGGATAAAAAAACAAGACTCATCTATATGCTGCCTACAAGAAACTAATTTCAGGCCTAAAGATACATACAGATGCAAAGAGAAGAAAAAAGGAAAGCCTTATCATACAAATGACAGTGAAAAAGAAGATTGGAGTAATAATACTTATTATATCAGACAAGAGACTTTAAAACAAACTGTAACAAGTGACAAAAAGAATGATGTATAACTATGAAGAGAACAATCCAGCAAGAACTTATAGCAATTATAAATATTTATGCACCAATGTATAAGCACCCAAATACATAAAGCAACTAATAACAAACAAAGAAACCAATTGACAGTAATACAATCATCTTAGGGTACTTTAAACACCTCATTTAGTTCAATGGATAGATCATCCAAACAGAAAATCATCAAGGAAATAGTGGTTTTGAGTGGCATATTGTACTAGATGGATCTAACAGATATATTTGAAATGCTAAAACAGAGAATACATATTGTTTCCATGTGCACATGGAACATTCTCAAGAATAGATCACATGATAGGCCACAAAACCTGTCGCAAAAATTCAAAAAGATCATATTGTGCATCATTTCTAACCATAGTTCTATGAAAATAGAAATCAACTGCAAGAAAGATCTAAAAAGAATGGAAGTTAAATAACTTGCTACTAAACAATGAACAGGTCAACCAAGATGTCAAAGAAGAAATTTTTAAAAATACAACAAAATAGAGAGCTAGAGCTCAAAATCAAATGAAAGAGGAGAAATAACAAAGGACACCACGGAAATACAAAAAAATTGTAAGACAGTATCATGAAAATTATACACCAACAAACTAGACAACCTAGAAGAAATACAGAAATTCCTAAAAGCATCACCTCCCATAACTGAATCAGGAATAGAAAATTTGAAGACTCATTACCAGCAATGAAATTAAATCAGTAATTAAAAAAAAAAAAAATTCCAGCAATAAAAGCCCAGGACCAGACAGCTTTACAGGTGAATTCTATCAAATATTTAAAGAAGAGTTTATATCTATCTTCTTTAGCCATTCAGTAAGTAAATAAATAGAAGAGCTTCCAAATTCATTCAATGAGGCAAACATTGCCCCGACACCAAAACCATATAAAGACACTACAAAGCAAAAATGAAAAACAAAAATGAAAACCTGCTGGTTAATAGCTCTGATGAACATAGATGAAAAATTCTCAGAAAAATATCAGCAAATCTAATCCAACAATACATAAAAATCATTCACCAAGATGAAGTGAAACTTATTCTCTGGATGCAAGGGTGGTTCAGCATTCACAAACCAGTCAATGTGATACATCACATCAACAAAAGAAAGGATCAAACCATGCAATTGTTTCAGTTGTTGCAGAAAGTGAAGTTGACAAAGTACAATATCCCTTCATGATAAACACTCCAACAGAATAGATTTAGAGGGAAAGTGCCTCAACATAATAAAGACCATCTATGAAAAAAAACCACTGCCAACATTATGGTGAAAAGCTGAAAGCTTTTCCCCTAAGATCAGGAACAAGACAAGGATGTCCACTCTCACCATTTTTCTTCGAAACAATACTGGAAGTCCTATCCATAGCAATCAGACAAGAAATAAAAGGCATCTACATTGGTAAGAAAGAAGTAAAACTTTCATTATTTGTACATGACATGATACTATATATATAAAACCCTAAAACTCCCACAAAAACTATTAGAACTGATAAATGAATTCAGTAAGATCCTTGCCCCAGGATACAAAACCAATATCTAGAAATATGTTGCATTTCTATACTCTATAATGAACAGAATGAGAAATTAAGAAAATAGTACAATTTACAATTGCATAAAAACTAAAATTCTTGGGCATAAACTTAACTAAGAGGTGAAATTTATACTTTTGCAACTATAAAACACTAATGAAAGAAATTGAAGGTGACATAAACAAATGGAAAGATATTCTACACTCATGGACTGGGGAAAAATATTAAGATGTCTATACTACCCAAAGCAGTCTCAAAGTTAATGCAATCCAATAGCATTTTTCACAGAACTTGAATAATCCTAAAATGTAGATAGAACCACAAAAGACCCCAAATAGCCAAAGCAACCTTGACAAAGAACAAATTGGAGCTTAGCACAATCACAGGTTTCAAGATACACTAAAAAGTGGTAGGAATCAAAACAGTATGTTACTGACACAAAAGCGCCATATAGATCAACAGAACAGAATACAGAACCCAAAAATAAACCCATATAGGAGGCAAGAATATGCAATGTAAAAGAAATGGTCTTTTCAACAAATGCTATTGGGAAGACTGAACTATTTTCAAAAGAATGAAACTGGATGAATTTCTTACACCATACATAAAAATAAACTCAACATGGATTGCATACTTAAATGGGAGACCTGAACCCATAAAAATCCTAGAACAGAAGATAGGCAGTAGTTTTTATGACATTGGCCATAGCAATATTTTTCTAGATAGTTCTCCTGAGGCAATGGAAACAAAAGCATAAATAAACTATTGAGAACACATAAAAATAAAAAGCTTCTACAAAGCAAAGAAAACCAACAAAACTGAGAGACCACTTACTTAATAGGAAGATACCTGCAAATGGCATATCTGATAGAACATTAGTATCCAAAACTTATAAAAAAAAAACTTCTACAACTCAACACCTAAAAAACAAAATAATACAATTTAAAATAGGCAGAAGACATGAATGAATAGTCATTTCTCCAAAGAAGACATGAATATAGCCAACACATGAAATGATGCTCAATGTCACTTATCATCAGGGAAATGCAAATCAAAACCAGAATGAGCTATCACCTCATACCTGTCAGATGGCTAAAATAAAAAAAAAAAAAAAAAAACACAAGAAAACCACATGGTGAGGATGTAGAGAAAAACGAACCATCCTGTACTGTTGGTGGGAATGCTAATTGGTGTGGCCATTATGGAAAACAATGTGGAGGTTCCTCAAAAAATTAAAAATAGAATTACCATATGATCCAATAATTCTATCCAAGATATTTGCCCCCAAAAAACCACCAAAACACTATTTTGAAAAGATATATACACCCCTTTATTTATTGCTGCATTAGTGGGTAAAAAAGAATGCAATTTTGCCATTTTTAACAACATGGATGGATCTAGAGGGTATAATGCTAGTCAGAGGAGTCAGAGAAAGACAAATACCATATGATTTCACTCATATGTGGAATTTAAGAAGCAAGACAAACAGAAAAAAAAAAAAGAGCAACCAACAAAACAGACTCTTTAAGTATAGAGAACTGATGCTTATCCGAGGGGTCAGTGGGGGGATAGGTGTAACAGGTAAAGAAGATTAAGAGTACTCTCATCATGGTGAGCATTGAATAATGCATAGAATTGCTGAATCACTGTATTGTATACTCGAAATTACTATAACACTGTATGTTAATTACACCAGAATAAAACACGATTAACAAAAATAACAAGTGTCTGCTAAAATAAAATCTAGAATGCTTAATGAACTTCAACCCTATGAGCATTGTTGATAGCCTTTCTTGTTGATAGCCTTTCATCTCCAGTTTGGACGTACTATCATTAAGCCTACATTTCATCCCTCTTTTGAAAAACATCTAAAAGAAACAAGAAAACAGTGGTAACAATACAACTTTACTTTCTTCAAAAGTCCTGTTCTCTCAAGTAGATGCATGAGCTGCTAAAATCAATAGAGCGACAGTAGGGATAGGAAGATTCCATGCAGGTAGCAAATGGCAAGAAAATATCACCAAAAGAGGAATAAGAATGAAAGAGACAAAAAATTGTAGCTTTAGAACACAAAGATTATACTTCTCAAAGTAAACTCTACTGCTGGAGTCCAAAAGCTTCTAATGACAGGAAAAGAAGTGACAGTAGCAGTGCTCTACAACTAATTGGTCATTTCAGTTCTCTATTACAATGCAGAAAACCACCCTAAAACACAGTGGCTCAAATAAACAACAATTATATCTGATGATTAAGGTGAACTGAATTATTTTATGTCTTGGGTGGTGTCAGTTGAGATGCTGACATGGTTGAAAGGTCCAAAATGGCCTCTTTCCTATGGCTGGCAAGTGATGCTGCCATGGCCTTGATTCAGTTGGGCCTCTTCATATGCTGTTTGGAGTTCCTCACAGATGACGCCTAGGGTTTCAAGAACTCTGACATCAGGGACTAGATTCCAAGAACTCAAAGATGGAAGCTGCTAGGCCTTATCAATGCTTGATCTTGAAATCTTGAAACTGTCACATTGTGACTTCTGTCTCATTGCACTGATTAAAGCAGTGTCATCCCAGATTCAGGAAGAGGGTACTACAGAAGAGTATGTATAAAAGACTATGGTTCACTGGGGCCACCAAAGTAAAATCTATCACAGTCTGTCCCTGTTGCAACATAAGAAATGAAAATACCTAACTAAGAAAACATATCCTCTATCTCCATTGGCAAGGAAAGGAAAAAAAAAAAAACTACAGAAATGCATACAAAATCATCCATCATTAAAAAAGTCCAGTTAATTTGTTTTTTTAAAATGATTTCATTTATTTATTCATGAGAGGCACATATAGAAGGCAGAGACATAGGCAGAGAGAGAAGGAGGCTCCTCACAGGGAGCTCAATGTGAGACTTGATCCTGGGACTCTGGGATCACTCCCTGAGCCAAAGGCAGACGCTTAACTGCTAAGCCACCCAGGTGTCCCAAGTCTCAGTTAATTTGGAGTAGAGTCCCATTCCATCCTACTACTACCAGCAAAGCAGACCAATTACACACAACTTTAAATACCTGGAGAAATTTGCATCTTTAAATGGTTAATTTAAAAATAAAAGAAAGATAAGAGAAAGAGAAAGAGAAAGAGAAAGAGAAAGAGAAAGAGAAAGAGAAAGAGAAAGAGAAAGAGAAAGAGAAAGAGAAAGAGAAAGAAAGAGAAAGAGAAAGAGAAGGAAGGAAAGGAAGGAAGGAAAGGAAAGGAAAGGAAAGGAAAGGAAAGGAAAGGAAAGGAAAGGAAAGGAAAGGAAAGGAAAGGAAAGGAAGGAAGGAAGGAAGGAAGGAAGGAAGGAAGGAAGGAAGGAAGGAAGGAAAAGAAAGAAAGAAAGAAAGATAGCCAAAATGGCACCATTACAAGGATACTACATGGAAAGAAAAAGAAAAAGAAAGGAGGATGGTGCCAAGGAAGGAATCAAGTTAGAAATAATTATAAAGAAACCTCATCAGAAAAAAAATTACAGTGAAATTTATGACCAAATTTTATCAACCAAAATAAAGCAAAAACATAAATCCTCAAAAGTGTAATTACTCCTATGAAGCACTATGACAAAGCATAGTCACAGAACTCAAAGAATTAGTATGATTCAAAAGAAGAAAATAGAACATGAAAATTCATATCAAAGCATTAAAAACATCCAGAGAAATAAGTAAAAATAAATAAACAAATATTAAGAGAAAAGAGATTGTGATATACTTGGTAGGAGATTTAGAGGGCCAAAATGACAAAAGTGTGCAAATAAAAATAATTTTAAGAATTAGATGGAAAACAATGGCACAAGAAAAATAAACCACAAATTTTAGAAGCTGCAGGAAAAAATTGAAATAAGGAAAAAGAATCAAGTGTATAATTCAAAATATTTGTCAAAGGTTTTGAAACTGTATTCTAAAATGTGGAAGGTCACAATGTATGTCAGGTTAAGTTAAATAAGAATAATAAATATTGATTCAGATCCTAGCAGTATTTTCAGAATTCAAATTGGATTTTCTTTTGGCAGATAGGCAAAAATACTGTCACTTCAATGGGTAAAAATTTTATCCTGTTGCTCACACTAATACACACAGACTTGTCAAGGAAAGAAAATGGAACCTAAATGTTGTTCCTGTCACTCAAATTCAATAGCAATAAACATGAAAGAACACAGGGAATATTTTTGGTATGCACCATTATTGAGAAACCTACTGGAAGAAAAACATCAAGCAATGAAAACATGATTGCGAAAACTACAGCTGAAGGACTGATAAGAATGAATACATTTAATGGTACAACTAATCTAAAACGAATGTGAAATTTAAAATTATAGAAAATAATGTCAATTGCATTTATCATTTTGTAATGCAAAATTACAAAATGATAAATATATTTGTCCCATCCCACACTCTTATAATAATCTTTTCATCAACATTTTTAGGTAATGACTCTGAATGTCACAACCATTCTGTTATACACCTGACTGTATCTATATCAGAATGCAGAAAAATGTGCAGAGCATTCAAGATTACAGCGACATGAAATATAAGTAAGTTAAATAATAATCCAAGTTGACTAGTTAGAAAAAAATACAAACAAAACAGAAAAAAAGGAGTGATATTAACAAGGGGAAATAATGCATTGAAGATACTAGAATAAATAGATTATAAATACTCATTTCAAAAAAAAAAAAAAAAACAGAGAAGCTAATAGCTAACCCAATTAAGGAAAGAAAAGTTTTGGAAAGAGTTTACAAATACAGAAATAAAATGCTTAAGGGACATTATCCGTAGAAAAGGAAACATAAGTACCATAAGATACATTTTCTAAACTTTACACAAATAAGTATTTATAAATCTGTATGAACTGTACTGAAAATATTTATCGAAAGTGACTCTGGAACAGTTAAGTAAAC
Source organism: Vulpes vulpes (assembly GCF_048418805.1). Classification (NCBI taxonomy): domain Eukaryota; kingdom Metazoa; phylum Chordata; class Mammalia; order Carnivora; family Canidae; genus Vulpes; species Vulpes vulpes. The sequence continues at coordinate 803,063 of NW_027325670.1, forward strand.
TTAATTTTCAGAGAACAAATTAGAGAAAGGCTTGGAGTTCAAGTGTTTCCTGCTTTCTCCCTGGTGACAGGCACTAATAAGCATATATGTTTTCACTAAGAATTTTATCAAAAAAAATTAAAAATTGGATAAATTCAATGACATTAAACTAGCTATAAGCCACATAAAAGTGAAACAAATCCAAATCCTTAAGTAAAAAAATACTGAAATTTAAAATATTATTTTATTTAAGATTTTTATTTATTGTATTTAAAGATTTTATTTATTTATTCATGAGAGATACACACAGAAAGAGGCAGAGACATAAGCAGAGAAGCAGGCTCCATGCAGGAAGCCCAATGTGGGACCCGATCCTGTGACTCCAGGATCACACCCTGAGCCAAAGGCAGATGCTCAACCTCTGAGCCACCCAGGCATCCCAAAACTTTGAAATTTTAAAAGAAAAACAACAACACATTCTAACTCTGATTCTGTATATTTAGGTAAAAAAAAAAATTCACAAAGGGGACATACATGTTGATAGTATAGTAAGCCATGATGATGTGACATTCGTTTTATAAAAGTAAGGATGTTGCAAAATTAGGATAAATCTTATAAAATTATCACAATTGTCTTAGGAAAATAATATCTTGAGAACTCTCAACCTAGCATTTGGAAAAATTCAAAATCCATTCTTGATAAGGAATTTCACAAAGAAGAATATTTTTACAAAGGAGAATGTAAATGAATCTCATTCAAGATGAGCCTCACATGTGTAACACAGGGCAGTGACCCATTGCACAGCATCCCGTCGGTCAGCAGAGATAAAATCTCCTTCTGTAACCCCACAAATCCTAGTTCATTTGCAGCATAACTTGAACTGTCGTAATTTATAGATCAAATTTTTCCTAGTCAGTTATGAGATCATATTAATCTTTTTAGTCTGGCATCAACCTGGGTTTCTAGTCCATATTTGTCAAGAACTGTGAAGAGCTTGGTATGTTACTCTATTTACAAGCATCCTACCTTTATCGCCTTACTTTCAAATTAGCCTGCCTCAGTTTCTTGCATGCTGGCAGAAGGCATGAATTTCCTGAGCAAGAACAGACTCATAACTCAGAGAAAGTAGCATGAGGTCAGCTTATTACTGTCATTTATCCTTTCTCCCTAGTTCCTCAATAGTAACATGAATAGACTGCACAGACTTCTGGACACACAGTGAGTTGCACTGGAGGACAGGAGATTTAAGTTTAGGAAACTTAAATCTTCCTAATGGGCTATAAGCATGCATGACTTTAGCTCCAAAGGGAGGCATCACATTTCTTACCCTGGACTATAAGTATCTCTGGCTTTTGCTCTGGAGGGAGACACTATCTCTATCATCCAAAGATGTTCACTATATAAATATCTTTAAAAAGTTGGTCTGTAACAAAGTGCAGTTATTACTTTGCTTCAGAAGAGGAGTAGAAATGCATGAGACCCATGGACAACTGCCTAGCAACAATAACACACTTAACTTTTCCCCAAATAAATGAATGTAACTCATGAAAAAAATGAGGTAAGTGTTATCACTCCCACTTAAAGAGGGGATAATTGAAAACATGGGTTCCTTTGGATTCAATAGAAACAAAGAAATCTCGTCAGAGGAAGCATCTAACCATTCAGCTCTGCTTGCTCTCTATATTTGAGTGGCCCTATACCTGAAGTTTAAGAACACTAGTCAAGCTATCAACACGAAAAAGAGAATCTTCTGTCGAAGACAATCTTTTGCCTATCAAAAAGATCTTGGGGCACCTGGGTGGCTCAGTGGTTAAGCATCTGCTTTCAGCTCAGGTCGTGATTCTGGGGTCCTGGGATTGAGTCCTACATCAGGCTCCCCATAGGGAGCTTGCTTCTCCCTCTGCCTATGTCTCTGCCTCTCTCTGTGTGTCTCTCATAAATAAATACATAAAATATTTTTTAAAATCTTATATTTTAGGTTGATTGTTTAGAAGAAGAAATCAGATCAAAACATATTCATTTTACTTTAACAGGTATTTAGTTGTAGTTTCTATCTTATAGTGGGAATTGAGGTCCTGTTCATTACACAGTATCATCTCCTTGTCCCTATTGCCTCATTAGTGGGAATGCTACAACTGGACCAAAGTCAATTATTAAATCCTTGAATTTAATCTTTTAGAAACTGGCTTTGCTGTTTTCTGAAAGTTCTAGAAATAGAGATGATCTTTGGTATGACATAATCCTAAACAGAGATACAGTGTGTGGAGCTTGCTGTGTTTTACATGTATCTTCCATCTGAAAAAAAATATGTTATAGGTTAAATTTTATTTCACACTCTATTTTTCTTCATTTTATTTCAATGCATAAGGGAAAATATGGTTAAGAAAACAAGGCTTAGTTTCAACTGACTGTTTGATTAAGTAAGAATCCATTTGTGCTGTGAAACTATTATTCTAGAAAAGGCTAGCCTGAAACAGAAAACTTGATTCTAGAATGCTCATTTATCTACGCTCAAACATACTGGGAGAAATCCCTGTTAGATGTTAGACATTTAAAGTTTTCTGAAATACAAGTCTTTATTCTAATAAAAATGATCAGGAATAACAATGTCAACACATTTAGAAAAGCCCTCATAAAAATGCCAAGGTAAATTTGTCTCTGATGACTTAAGTGAAATAGAATAAACCTGGAAGAGAAAAAAAATAAAATAGTTCCACGCTGCCTCACACAAATCAGAAAGAGTAATCTTTGGAAGTTTAAGAAATGGCAGGTGTTTCCTAATTGAAAATAAATGAGTAACATAACTGAAGGTATTTGTCAAAATAACTAGGCCATTGAAAATATGGGCACAGTGCATAGTAGGTTTTCAAAAATGACTATGAAAGAACATTTGAATGAATAATTGGCTTAAAAGATTAATGATATATAAATGTTCAGGTTTCTCCTGGGCCTCTTGGCTAGTAAAATAAATATGGGCTCGGGGCTCAATCACTCTTCTCCCTTCTATCGAAAGTACACATTGAACAGGTTAAAAACAAGAAGAAAGCTGATAGCTTCAGAAGTCCTCAGAGAATTATGTGTAAACAGGAACTCATCTCAAGCTATCCCTCCGCCTTTCATACAGGTTTTACTGTTCAGGCTGGGAATCAGCATGGCCTATAAACTGTAAGCTGCTCTTCCAAGCTTTCTCAACAGCTCTAACTGACATAAACTCTTCTAAAGTGACTTCTGGCAATTTTTTGTGGGTCAAAGTTTTTTGACAACTAGGCAGATGACTAAGTGCACGTATTTAGCTGTTTTGCATTTTGCATGATCATTCTGAGTTTGTCATATTTTTGGTTGCTTGGGGTTACCAGTACCTTTTATGACAATTAATAGGGTACCACAGTATTGATTAATTTATGCAGAGTATGGTATCACCTGAATCTTACAAATAAATATGTCTGAAATAAGCAATTTTTTGTGCTATACTGGGTTCTACTCTCTTCTTATACGCAAACAAAAAAATCTAAGTATTTATAGGTATGAGTTGAAATCCTTCTAAATGGTCAATAGAAGTAAATCATTTTTCTCAAACCTGAATACTAATGTTGATACTTGAGATCTGATATATATTTTGATTCTTATAAAAAATGTATTTAATGATGTAAATAAATTATGTTATTTTCAAACAATGTCAAAGCTGGATCCTGGGGCATCTGGATGGCCCACTGGTTGAGCTTGTCTGCCTATGGCTCAGGGCCTGATCCTGATCCCCTACAGTGTGCTCCTTGCATGAAGCCGGCTTCTCCTCCCTCCGCCTGTCTCTCTCTCTTTCTGTGTCTCTCATGAATAAATAGATACAATTAAAAAATAAAAAAAAGCTGAATCTTAAGACACCGTATGTTTTCAAAGGATACAATTTACCCTCCTATCATCAGTGCAGGAAAGTAACCATTTCTGAAAAATGCTAATAGTGATAATGATTTGAAAATGGAATGGGGAAAATGGGTACCTTTTTTTTTTCTATTTTTGATTCCAGTTTTCTGTTATTTGCATTCTGGCAGTGGCAACTATAGATTTTATAGTTTAAATATGTAGTAATAATCTGATTTAAAATACATTTAGAAATATTATTTAATATTTAATGAATTTTTAATGCATTGTGTTGTAACTCAGTTAAGTTCCTAATTTAGAATTTACATTATTCACGGTTGGGCAATTTAAAGTGACCTCTCTCTGAACAGGAAAGCATTTTTAACTTACCTGAATCCACATAACCACAGAATTTTCTCAGTATTCTTTTTTACTACCTATTATAGATTTTTAAGGCACATCTTTGAAATCTGAGAGGTCTATTTTATTGTAAATACCAGCTTCATGTAATGATGATGGCCTGCCCCTTTACAGTCCATATTCAGATTAAAATAAGTGCCTGTTAGAAAATTCAAAGAGTTTATTTAAAATGGAATTGAATAATGTCAGTTTTATTCTTTTCAATAAAATGTATATGGCTATCATGTGGGTGTTTCTGCATTTCTGTATTCTTGAAACTAAACACATGAAAGAAAAGTATAAGTGGTATTTTTCCCTAAAAATTGAAATTTATCATTTTTTTGGTTTATAATTAAACAGGAAAAAGAATTATGATAGGCAGTGGAAAGATATTCATTCAGACAGTACTACATAAATGTATGCAACTGAATGTTAATATTGGCTTACTCATTGGGAATTTTATCATACCCTTTGATCCTGATTTTAAAGGTTATCTTCTGAATATAAGTGGGATTAAGGGGCGGGGGTTAGGAGTTACATTGTAGTAATATATCAAACATGTAATTTTTCCCCCATCAACACTGTTAATACCTGCTTTCTAATCAATTATGGTATGACCAGCTTCCTTTATTTTACAGTAATAATTTTACAGAAAAAAAACTATCAGTATGTTATCACTCGTGTGAGGAAAGATAATGCATGAACATATGTAACAATCCTTCTCTCAGTCTCTTTCTTGATCAAAATCAACACCTGGATTTTTCTATCTCACTTTGAAAGTATCTTGACATCTGTACACAGAATGATCACATTGGCTCAACTGGATGACCTCTTACATATCACCACCAGAGGGACCTGACTTTTCATCTTCAGATGATTTTTTCCCATACAAACTACTAGATTTGGTCTGTAACATAGTTTTACCAACAGGCTTTACCAGTTACACTGTACCTGATCTTTCTTATTTTTAAAACCAAAAAACTGTTTTACTACTTTGTGCTCAACACTCTTAATGCTGTTAGTGCTTCATCTGGCTACCAGATGCACACCTAAGTGTGCCTGCTGGCAAAAACATTCAGGCGTCAGATAGGCTGGATATTAGATTTGCTCATATAACTACTCAGCATGGCTCAACATTCATGAGACTGGGCTTCATGGTATTTGAAATTCATGGACATGTGTTAATTTTTTCATCTGATCATCTCCACAATTCTGTCAGGAGATAAAACTGGTATCAACCTCCACATTCTTTTTCAAATGCTGAAGCTGAGATTCAGAGAGATGAAGTGACTTATGGAATAGACAATACTTAGGTAGTCAGGCTGAGATGAAGAACTCATATTTCCTGAATCTTAGTCTAGTGTTTTTTCTGCTAAAATCATTCTGGAGAAAGCTCTGCAGCTATCTTCCCTCATTTAGCTTCAGCTCCCTTATAAATTATGAGAAGTCATTATTTGAACTTAATCCCACCTATGGACACATTAGCTCAATCTAGATGTATAACTAAAGAACCTAACATTGAATGAATGTGGAATATATATATATAAATATATATGTATATGTATTTTATATTTGTATTATATATGTATATAAGTGTACATATACAATATACGCTCATGTGCCCATGTCTGTACACACGTATATGTAAAATACATGTACAGATGTCTACAACACATATGCCTACGTATATTGTGTGCATGTACATGTATGCCCACATATGTTTATACACATGTGCACAGTTATTATATGCACAACATATTCATGTATATACATGTTTTATATTGTATGCTAACATATATGTATATACATAAAAACATGCATATGTATATATGGTGGTCATGCTACCATGTTTATTAACGTACATAAATTATGTTCACACGTATTTGTATGCATGTATGTGTATGCTATACATTATGTACACATATACATATGTAATGTTTATATATACATCTATATAGATGCCATCATGTATGCATATATGCATGTATACATATGTTTGTATATTTACATATATATGTATATATAGATGTACATAAGTTTATATATGTATGTACATGTGTCTATGCACACACAGACATGTATACATGTGTATATATGGTAGCCATGCCACAATTTTTATTAACCTAACATCTAAAAGTTGTCAAGCATTTATTACACACCTAACATAATGCTAAATATTTAAAACATTTTGTCATTTATTCCTACCAAAATTGGCTAGATATTATTCTCAATTTACAGATGGTAAAATGAGTTTGAGACAGTCAAATACCTTTCTAAAAGGCACAAAACTAAGCAATGAGGTAATAACTTGAACCCACTTCTAATCCCTCAGTTTACTTTCACTATATTTATTTTAATCAACATAATTAGTACTTATGTATGCAATGCACTATTCTAAGTAATTTATAAACATTAACTAATTTAATCATTATAATACTCCTATGTAGTAGTCCATGTGCTGGCAATTTTTATTACATGTGCTTCATGACATGAAATACGAACTCCATGTGAGTTCATTTAATTTTATAGATCCCATGATTCTTTTGCTTTTAAACTCATACAAAGTACAATTATTAAGTAGTATAATAGTCTTTTACTATGGATTTTTAAAAATGTACTTCTCTTCAGGATATATATTTTTTAATCTTAACATGATGTAAACAGATAATGTATATGTCTCCAATGGTTTATTCACGTCTTTGTAATGCTAGTAAAGTTTTAAACATGTTACCTAAATTCATAACATAATACTGCACACCCCATAAAATTCTCACACAAGTGACTTTGTTGATGACTTACTAAAATAACTATATCAGATAAAATTATCTCCATGTTGTGTTAGAAACAGCAAAATATGGTGACTATAATAACATGGAAAATGAAAAGGCCCATTTTATATTGTAAATAGAATTTGATAACTATAGCAGACAAAATAGTGCCCATGCAATATTGTAAGAAGACATGAAGAACATGAGCATTTGTAGACCTCATTTGGGGTCTTTATAACATAATTAAGTCTTAAATCAGTTGCAACATAAGATCCCTTAATTGTTAAAATTGGAATTGTTCCATATAAATAGAAGAAGCTTTATCTTGTTCACATAAAACCTTGCTGGCATTTTGATAGGAATTGCTTTAAACCTATGATCAATATAGGGAAAACAGACATTTTCCATAGAAGACTTCCACTCCATGAACACAGTGGCTCCCTCCATTTATCTAGGTATTTTTTAAAATTTCTATTATCATTATTCTGTAATTTTTGACATACAGATATTATATGTCATTTAAATGGAACCTGAAATACTTGCTTTTCTTACTAGCTACTAGGTTATTTCAATAGCATGAAAATAGAGATATTTCATCCCAATATGCATCTTCGTAGCTAAATTGCAAAACACGTATCAACTAATTTATAAAACCAATTTCAACTAATAAAGTGCCTAAATCTAAACATCTCCACACATTTCCAGGAAAGGTCAAGCATAATTCCAATTTTCCCATGAGAGCACTAAAGAGCTAGAGAATACTTTGCTATTCTCAAACACACTTCTCAGATTAGGTGCTTATCAATGACCAATGGTGGGGGAAAACACTGAAATTATTTTCTCTGGAAAAGAGGAATTAGACTACTGCTCATTTGGGAGCTCTGCCTAAAAGACACAGCTCTTACCTTGCCTCAATTAACAACTAGATATCATTGACTGGATTCTCATGGTATAATCCACACACTGCTATAAGAATCTGTGGTCTGAGTTGGAAATATGTGCACAAATCTGCTGGAATCTAGAATTTATTGAACAGTGGCCACTAGTGATAACATCAATCACTGTGAATATAAAAGTATATGGAAACACGTTCTATTGTGACAAAATTAAAATAGTAATTTTAATTGATATATACTTTCTCTTCCATAGATACATAATGAAACAAAGGGCTTAAATGCCTCCTGGGAGTATTAAGTAAGAATCAGATTTATGTAGACAACACTACTTCAAGATGACAAGACATTCGGGGATGCCGATTTAAAACCCCCTATTGACATAGTACCCATGGAAACGGGTTAGGAAGGAAAATAGGAAGGATGAAAGGAAGGGAACAAGGGAGAGAAAAGGAAGAATAAAAACGGGCCTTAGAATGAGTCCTACATGCAATTACATGCCTTTGCCAATACATTTAACACATTTCAAATAACTGAGAATGATGAATGGAAATGAATAATTTATATGGTAAGAAAATACCAAAAGATCTTTGCATGGATATGGTCACACTGAACAATCTATAGAAGAAATTCCTACTTCCCAATGGGTGGTTCAAGCTCTTATGGTCCTTGAGATAGTACTAATCTTATACTCTGAAATAGGAAACAGGAATTTAAGACATGAAACATAGAAAACATTTGACCTGACAATCGATATACAATAAAAATGGCAACTAAACACTGTAAGACAATTAGATTTGCTTTGCATTTACCTAGATGTATGATGCAGAAGTGGTAAGCAAAACAAGACAAGATCTTGAAAGAAGCAGTAAATTGCAGTTTTTGACATAAATGAAATTAAAGTTGAGCCTGAATTATCTATAGATACATGATTATAAACAGTCATTTGCTATTTATAATGTGACAAAATACCTAACAGATCTATGTCTGCTATTTCACTTTTGAAGGAATACCATTGTCGGTTATTTTCTTTAAGAAAGTTGATTTTTTTAAGTCGAAAAACCATCTGAAAAATGTAACAAAAATGTCACTGCAATAAAAAAATAAAACAAGAACAAGGAAGCATAAATATTTGTGTGATTAAAAGGAGACACATGCTAACATTCACCAAAGTAGTTTCTGCAGTTCCTAGCACTGGCCTTTGTCAGTCAAGTTATCATCTCCACTGGTAAAAGATGTGAACAAACTGAGCAATATAATATTATTTTCAGTTTTGTTTATAATTTCCAGGCATTGAAAAATGTAAAAAGTACATGCTTAAGATTTTTTCCTGGATTTAAATATTGCTTTAAAGGAAGGTTAAAGACATGATAAAATATATAGTAACATGATATTAATATATTTTATAATTTTTATTCAGTAATAATCTTTGGCTATCTAATTATGTTTGAGCTTAATACATAAAACTCATGGTTTACTTATTAATGTAAATATTGCTTCAGAAATGTTACTGAGATCTATTCTTTTTTAAAAATGATTTATTTATTTGAGAGAGAGAGAATGAGACAAAGAAAGCATGTGCAGGGTGGAGGAGCAGAGGGAGAGAGAAGCAGGCTCTCCTTGGAGCAGGGAGCGTGATGTGAGGGCTCTATCCTAGGATGCCAGGATCATGACCTGAGCTGAAGGCAGATATTTAACTGACTGAGCTACCCAGATGCCCTGACTGTTCTTGAGCTATAGTTTTCATATCACCCAAATGTCTATTATTCCTATATCTGTATTTACAATAATTATCGAAAAGGTATCTAAATATGTGGTTGTAATTTAAGACCGTTCTCTCACCATACTCTGAATGATATGTATCATTTGAATGTAATCAGATTTGTTTTGATCCTAGCATATGGTCAATCATGTGCATTTAAAAATCAAGATTATTCTAAAAACGGTTGATTATGTCGTAGGTCAATGTGGTTGACAGTGTTTTTCAATCATCTATGGGTTGTGACTTTTTCCATTTGTTCTATCAGTTTAGTGAAAGATGGGCTTATAATATCTCACAATTATTATGGTATTGTCTATTTTCCTTTTAATCCTGTTTTTGCAAGTACAGTGAAGTTCTATGATTAGTCACATGTACATAAATGATTGCTAGGTCTTCTTGATGAGTTGACTTATTTATCATCATGAAGTATCCTTTTCCTCTGTTATTAATCTTCTTCCTGACATATGTCACTCTAACATAGCAACATTAAGCTTCTTATGTATACTATAAACATGGTGCATCTTTTTAAATCAATTTATTTTCAAAATATTTGTAGTTTTTTATTTAAATGTGTCTCTTGTAGGAAGCATAGTTAGGTACTGATTTTCTTTAAATCCATTCTGTTAATGTCTGCCTTCTAATTGTATTGTTTTGTCGGTATCACTTACTGTAATGGTAAAATATAGGTTCACCATTATAGTATTTATTTTTTTGTGTGTCTCCTATTTTTGTGTTACTTTTCTTAACATGGTTCAAATATTTTGTAATATTTTAGTTTTATATTGTTTTAATTATACATTTTATATAATTGTTTTAATCTTTGTTCAAGGTTGAAGTTAAGATTAGTCAGGGTCCCTGATAACTGAAAGCATGGAAAGAAAGAGCTATAGGGTAGTCAAGAGTACTGTTGTAACAAATGGCAGAAATTCAACTAAAATTAGTACAAAAGAGAGATAGTTTATTAATTCACTTTAAATATGACAAATCAGTCATTAAAATGAAAAATATTATAACAGATAAACTGGAAGAAACTTTATTTCAAAAATTTACCATATTTGACAAGTGAAAAAGAAGGCTAATTTCAGTATAAGTCTTAGAGCTATCAAGTTAGGACCCTGACATAGCTCTAATCATTAGAGCTAATCATTTTGATCATTAATAGTATGTGAGCGATTATAAAAAAAAGGATATAAAGAGAATTAATTTTTGTAAAAGTGAAAAAATGATTGGATTGGCACTTGGCCTTGGTATTTAGAAATTACCTGTGGTCCTGTGGGGTCTTATTGTGGAAGGTTACTAATAGTACTATTTTCTACAGGTTCCAGTAAGTTTTGCCATTGTGTGGAATTAGAATAGTCTATACTGATAAATATATCAACTATGATGTTCAGTTGTCCTTCACTGTCTTCCTATCCCTTCTTACTTAGTAACAAGTATATGTCAATTATTAAATTTGTTAAAGTAGTATATTTAGTCCCTCCTATATATAAGTACAAAATATTGTGTCCTATGTATAAAATCCAGACACATTAAAACTAAATATTTTCTCAATTCATATTCATTAAATATCTCCTCTTTTATTTCCATCTTTCATTTTCATGAATTCCATCATTTGCATAATATATTTTTATTTTCTTGTTAAATATTTAGATTTTAAGCATGCTACAAGGAATAAATTGAAATATTAATATTTATTTCTATTTCTATTTTTTGTTGTTTTTAATTGCCTTTCTAAAGCCTTTCTAGACTTGTTATTTTAAGGTTTTTTAAATAATTCTTCCACTGCCTCTTCCTGGTTATATCTGTAGCAAATTATCTAAAATTTGTCTTATAAATGCAGTTACTTTTATTTTACTAAGAATTTATTCATTTAATTATTCAAAGGATTCACTACAGAGATGTTTGAAATCAACTGTGACAGAAAGATTGTCAATTAGTTTCACTGGTTAGTATACATGAATAGTTGAGTTTATTCTACTAACAACTGTTAAAGTAACTTCTCCAATTAGGAAAGGTTATCAGAGGGTAACTTAAAATAAACATGTTACAAACAGAGGAGAAAATTTTTACTGCCTAAGTGAATCAGAGACAGAGCAGAATTGTAGATTATGGTAAAATGTTTTAAGGTACCTAAATTCAAAACACTTCAAGAAGCAGCTTGTACTATTTGAAAATAAGCTTATTATATGGTGGTTCTATTTTGTCAGTAAAATTGCTGCCAATAATTCCCTTTCCTTAGAGTGCTTCCATGCAACCTGTTAGTTGTTCTCTCTCTAAATCATCCTAAGTTTTTACAGTATAGTACAGTTTGGGACCATTTCTAGCAATGCTCCTTGAAACCAGAAATATTTTCTTGTTTATGAGATGCTCTCTCTGTACAGAGAAAGATTCACACAGAGAGAAGAGTACACATTTCTAAGGTGCTGTCACCCTTCTTGGTTTTTGCATCCCCCTGGGGAACCTTCATTCTCTCTCAGCAAGAACTACTTCACATAACTGTTACTCTGCTGCACTCTGCTCAAAATGGCCATGTTTGTAAATGACAAATAACTCATCATTGATTTCTCCAAAGCCTTATCCATGATTTTTTTAAAGATTTTATTTATTTATTCATGAGAGACACAGAAAGAGGCAGAGACCTAGACAGAGGGAGAAGCATGCTCCCTACAAGGAGCCCTATGTGGGACTTGATCCTAGACCCCGGGATCACGCCCTGAGCCCAAGGCAGATGCTCAACCACTGAGCCACCCAGGTGTCCCACCTTATCCATGATGTTTAAGAGCAAGAGCTCTGCAGTCAGAGGGCCTGTGTTTATATCCTGCCTTTGTCACTTACTAGCTGTAAAATTTCAACCAGTTCTTCAGCTGTCTTGCCGTACTTTCCTCATCTGAAAGCTAATGCTTGATATGGATTATTGCTAGGATTAAATGAGTTAATGCTTTTAAATGGTTTAAAAGCACCTGACACATGTTCACCATCACAGCCAAAAGTTTCATGTGGTCCATTTTGAGGGTGGTGTTTTATCTTTCTGGATGTTTCACATCCTTTCTGAAATTATGCCTGACCACATAGTTACATGCCTATTCTGTATAAACAGAAAGACATTTCCCTTACATTATTTTGTTTAGGGGAATTGCTGACACTGAAGAACCTATTCTCTGATATATGCACCAAAATATTTATAGATAAATGAACACAATACATTATATATACTTTTTTTTTTTCAGAAGCATGGTGACCCTTTCTAAATGTGTATAGTATCTAGAAGTGAGATATTCCTTTACATGTAATTCAGAGTTAGCTGGGGCTCCCTGGCCACATGGAGATTGTGAAAAATGACTCAGTTCCCAAATCCACAACTGGTGAGGGTCCAGGTGCTGTGACTTTATGACAGCGCTTTCCTCATGACTTGCTAGTTCCGTGTTCTGAATTCTCATTTTCTGGATCAGTTCTTTTCCACATTAACCTCGATTCACAGATATCCCCTTCAGTGGGTTTGAGAAAAATATCCATTCACATGAAATATCTAATGAGTTTTAGAATTAATTGGAGTTTAGGATGCTATGAAGAAGGAGTTTATGTCACTTGCAGCATTCTGCTATCTTGTAGCTCCAAATTCTATTTTTTCCATCTCTCTCCCTTTTCTGTGATGCAGCCAAATAAATCTACCCTTGATAGCACTCAGCCCCCTTGAGAGCTGGTTTTCTATTTCTATTCTAGTTTTCTACTCTTTGCAAAGATTTTTAACTAAGATAGGCTTTTCCTTGAAAAGAAGTCTCATAATCACCGCAAGAGGAATAAACAAGAACTTTTTTTCTGAGCTGTTCTAAACATGAGCACTACTTTGGATTTCAGAAATTGTGATATGCCTTTCCACAGGTATGCCGTACTTTTCCAAATGGCCAGGCTTGCTAGATACACTGGATGTTTTTTTGTTTGTTTGTTTGTTTGTTTGTTTGTTTTTACCTTTTCTAAGAAAGTACAGGATCTGAAAATCTGCTAAGCTCTTGTTGAAGTCTTACCAGCTAGAAGCTGCATGAAAGCCTATTCCTAGGTCAGAAGACTCCATCCAGACCGCAAAAGGGGAGGTAGCATAGGCAAAGAGCCAATAGATCTATTACAAAGCAATAAGGTATCTTAACAAATGAATGAGACAAGATGTGAAAATTATTTGCATTTTTCTGTCAGGGAATATTTTGAATTTCAGTCAGCACATGGACGTTTGGTCCATGGAAAGCAGAATGACAGCGAATGTAGGAAAGAGGATGGGTCCAAATTTGGGCAGAAGTCAGATTTAGAGAGACTCTGGAGCTAGATGGGTTACTCTGATTAGGGTGGGGAAGTCTTCCAAGGAAGTCTTAGAACTATGCCCTGGAAAAGGCAAACAATGTGTGTTAAGCATTCGCAGATGCTGTCTTAAATTAAGAGTGTGTCAAGCAGAATACTATGCACCCAGTTATGAATCCCAAAGGAGGAATCTAGATCCTTCTTCTGGCCACTGCAACTTGGTATAGAGTCACCAAGGAAAACAACAGAATCAAGCACTGGATGGAACAACATTTTACTGAGAAGACATAGAAATAGCTCCAATAGTGGGTGATCATGTCCTATGGCCAGAGGGTCTCTCTGTGGCCAACACAGGGCAATTGCTCTATATGCAGAAGACACATGAGGCAGTGGGGTTAGCCAGCTGCCTATGATAAACATGCTTTCAGCAAAGACAAAAGAGGGCTAATTGAGCCTGAGACAAGGACAAGCTGATAAGCTCTGTGGGCTCTTTTCTCTTGATAGGGACATGTTCCAAGCCCAAGACGTTTTTTTTAAAATTATTAATTAATTTATTTGTGGCTGAGCAGCATTTGAAAGACTGTATGTAAGAGACTGACTAACCCCCCTAAACAGCACTCATCTAATATTTGCCACATATTAGTAATGATATTTATGTTAACTTGCCAGTTATTTGACAATAACAATTTCTTAACTGAAGCAAGACTGAGTTGGATTTCTATTATTTACAACTGAAAGATTCTGGATTAATTCATCCCTCAATTAAAGCTAATAAAAGCCTATGTTTATGGTATAAGAAAATTACAGACTATATTAGTGTTCATCCATCTTTTTAGTTTCAATTTTAATCATAAGTATCATCACAGTATATAGAGTAGTTCAATGTCTTTTAAAAGTGTAAGATTTGCTTTCATTACTGTTAAAAGATTCGACTACTGAATGATACGCTATGTCTCTTAATTAAATGATAGGGCAAAGTTTCTATCATAAGACCTAATGACAAATGAAGTAAGTAAATGTTACTTTGAGGAATTCAGGATAAAAATGAATCTGAAGAGAGCTAACCATTTTATATACATACTCATTTATGAATAGCTGAATGCCATTTAAAACACAGAACCCACAAGTTAACACAAAATTGAAAAACACATGACAAATGCTGAGAAGCAACAGGATTAGCAAGACAAAGGCTCTACTCTAAAGAGATGCTGGTCAGTGCTCATTCAGCAGATTCAGATTATTTAGGATCTATTGAAGATTGGGTATAATGATGAATCAGTCTCCACAACAAACAATGTGTGGTCCTTGTTACCAATCCAATTTTACAATGAGAAATTGAAAATTACCAAGATTTTAAAACACAACCAAAGCTATGCAGCTGTTAGTGGAAAGCCCTAGAATATAAACCCAAGACCTTTACCCCAAATTTGTATTAGTTTCATTACAACATATAATCTCCAGACTATGATATGTTTTCTTGACTGCAGTAGGCTGAATAAAGTTTCAAAACTGAGCAATATTAATACAAATTCTTCCAATATAACTAAATAAAACCCACAATTATTGCATGTATCAATGTGCAAGATATTTCAATTATGTTCAGAAATTTAGAAGTATTTTTGAAAGAACTTCCTAATTTTATTTTATTTTTTTTTTTTAATTTTTATTTATTTATGATAGTCACAGAGAGATAGAGAGAGAGGCAGAGACATAGGCAGAGGGAGAAGCAGGCTCCATGCACCGGGAGCCCGACGTGGGATTCGATCCCAGGTCTCCAGGATCGCGCCCTGGGCCAAAGGCAGGCACCAAACCACTGCGCCACCCAGGGATCCCAAGAACTTCCTAATTTTAAATCCAAATGTTTTGTATCCAAATATTTTGCTTATGTTATATATATGTATGTGCATAAATACATGTTTATATATAAACTTTTATAAAATTTTATTAAGTTTTCTATTATATTTTCTGTTCTTCATTAAAATATTTTTTGTTTCTTTAAACCACTGAAATAATGGGAAAGAATTTTAAGCTCAAGATAGTTTTCAAATACTTTAGCTAAATTGACATAATAAGCTAAGAGATTATTGCCTATCAGGTCAATAATTTGTGAACTAAGAAGGATTAATAGGATTTACGACTCTTTTCAGCTACATGTAGCACAAGCAACGCTAATTATATTTTCATTAACTTTTGAGGCTAGATCATGTTCCAATAATTTAGCCCTATTATGGACTAATCCAGTTTTATTGTTAAAGTGTAAACAAAAACAAGGTCAAGGTACATAAATACACATCCAGGAAAAGAAAAAGAATTCTTTTTCCATGATTTAAAGACTCATCACATATAACAAATTTGATTTATTTTTTGCCATTTATTTTGAATTTGTCAAACTCCTGTTGGTTCCAAAATAAATGTCATTTCTAATTAATGATTTCTTTCTTTGGAGTATGCAGGGTTTGAGCATCCCAAGCCCAATGAGTTAAGTTAACCCTTTGCCACACAACACTTATACCTGAAATACATGTTGCTTTGATTACCTTTCTTTAAAGTGATGCAAGCACAAGAAAGAGCTGTTAACTAAGTAGCCTACTTTCCCTTCTGTCTTCTCAACATATACTCCATAGTGCCTGAGGCAGACACTGCTAGCTGTCTTCCTCTTCTCTAGTAACAATTAGAATTAGGCATAAGAAGGATCAGAAAGATGACATATCTCAGGTTCTTTTTTCAGTTGGATGTGTCCATATCAATACATTCTGTTCAATGAGATACAGACAGAATTGTTGAGCTCAGGTCCTGACTTAAGCCATTAGCTCAAAAGTAACAAGTATCCCCTTGTTTTTCTCCTCTTCCTTCTGAATGGAAGGTAGATGAGATGGCAGGAGCTGGTACATAAGAGTAGAACACAGTATGGAAATTGAGGCTGGCATAGAAAAGAATAGAAAATTTTGGTTCCTATCATTACTGAATTCTTAAACTAACTCTGGACTTACTACTGTTTCATGAAAAATTATGTCTTAATTAAGTCATTGCCATCTGCCCATTATTCGATACAGCTAAAATGGCATCCTGGCACAGATTTTTATTTTAATCATACCTCTTACATATCCTTGAATCCCTGTTCTCTTTACATATCACACATTTATAATCTGCCTATAATACTCTAGTCTTAGATTAACCCACAAGATTCTCCTCTCTTCCCAATGAAATTAAAAAGTAGAAACTTTTGGAATTACTCTATGTTCATGATCACTATCCTCAGATAGGCTTTTAATATATTGCTGAAATGTAATGCGATTCTCTTGTAAGCTTACTTTCTTACTATGTAAAATATTTCATTCTGTTTTCTAACTTTTTCTGAATCAAGTACTCATTTTCCATCTCCTATCCAAACCTCAGCTGCCTTCATATTTTGGTGAGAGAAAAAAAACAATAGTTCTAAGATTCATATTTTCCAATTTCTTTCCAACAAAAACCAACAATATTGATATTTTTCCTCCAGAGTATTCTTCACTCCAGTTACAGGGAATGAAGAATCAACTTCTTTCAAATATCAACAAACTCATATATGCTGGAACTCATCCATTCTCAACATGATCATTTGCATTATTTTCTGGATTTTAAATCTGTCTGTTTCTACTGAAAAATTTTAATATTCAAATCAGCTATAATCTCTCTCTCTCTCTGAAAAAGAGCATATTCTTGACCTCCAATCTCATTTCATTTGCTTTTTTCTCTTGTTTTTAGCATTGCTTTTTGAACAAGCTGTTCACACAAATAATCTTCATTTCATCACCTATTACTCAATTCACATATCAATTCAGTCTCTACTGGCTTTAGCAATTGTTGGGATCATGAAAGATTATTTAGTTAAGCCCAAGTAATCTGTCAGGTTTCTTCTTTATTTCCTATATACTTTGCCAACCTTTTTTTAAATTTCTTATTTCTTTAATATGTCTCTGGTTGTTCCTTCCAGTCCTCTTTGGTTGCTTCTTTGCCCTTTTTTAAGTAGTGGAGCTTCCTCAGATTCAAGGATAAATTTCTCTTTATTTCCCACTTTCTATGGTTTTAAGAGGAAATCTTGTCTATCCCCATAGGTGTAAATATAATTTTATTCCAGTCGTTCTGAAATTGTAGTGCCAGGTCAGATTGCTCTATCTATCTATCTATCTATCTATCTATCTATCTATCTATCTATCTATTATCTATCTATCATCTATCATCTATCTCTACCACCTATCATTTATCTATCTATTCAAATGTACAGCCAACATTTCTACATTTATATCTTACTCACATTTGTCCTTTAGATTTTCCAAAATTCAAATCTTGATATCATCTGCCCTTCTCATCTGCTCTACTTTCTACATTCTCTTTATTTTTAGGTGACTCTTCCATCCATCCACTGGCTCAAAATCAGTACCACTACCTCCTTACTTTGTTTATTCTTTATTTAGTTCTCATGTCTAAGCTACTACCAAATTCTGTGATCCCTATCTCCAAATACATCTAAAGTTTTTTTTTTTTTTCCATTTCTCTTCATCTCTACGGATACAACCCTACTCCAACTTGCATAGGCTCCTTTCTCTTCCACTACCAGTCTCTTCATTTACATTTGTTCCTGTCTTCCATCCAGAACCAAAAGTGTTTTTTTTCCTTTTTAAATAAAAGTTAGATTATTTATTAGATTAAAAGAGCTCAAGATCTATCTATTGCCTTCAGAATAAAACCTATATTGCTTAGAAGACCCTACATGATCTGCCCCTTTTCCATATTTATATCTCCTCTCTCACCATTAGCTCTGTTGCTTTCTATCCTCCAGGTATAGATACTTCATTCAGTGACTTGCCAATCAAACTCTTTCTACCTTGCAGTGACCATATAAGCAGTCTTCTATTTTCAGTGTGCTTCTTCTAACCTCCTCACCAAATAAACCATTTTCAGATCTTCCCAGGGCATATTTCCTTTTCACTCCAAACTACCTTATCTCCCCATATTCTATGCTTTCTGAAAACTATTAGCCTTTTTTCCCAGTAATTTGACATTTATTAGTTTGTTGTTTGTAAAATATCTATCTTTTCCGCTAGAATATAAGCTTACTGATAGCATGAATCATGCCTATCTTGCTTATCCTCTATCTCCAACACTTAAGACAAGACATAGTACATGGTAGACATTCAATAAATAATATATTTTTATTCTTAAAGAAAAGAATGCTCACTATACGACTACTAGACACTGTGGATTTGAGTATAGGCTGGCTACAGGGAGAAGAATATGATAGCTCCACTAATTTCAACATCTTCTGTTCCCATTTAGTCTACCACTTATTATAATTTAAGACATTTGTATTCTTTTTTATATACTTCACATTTTACGAACTTTCCAAACTGAAGCAGTATCTGGGTCATGGTCAACATTGGGTCAATAACAAAAATACTTTTCTGAGTCACAACATTCAAACTATGGACTATGGTGAATCCCCCATCATTCTCTATGTGGATATTTCCAGGGGCCAGTTGGCCTTCTCAGGTGAAATTCAGTCATTTCATTGAAATACATTCTGAATACCATAGTATATTTATTTTTTTTTAATTTTTATTTATTTATGATAGTCACAGAGAGAGAGAGAGAGAGGCAGAGACACAGGCGGAGGGAGAAGCAGGCTCCATGCACCGGGAGCCTGATGTGGGATTCGATCCCGGGTCTCCAGGATCGCGCCCTGGGCCAAAGGCAGGCGCCAAACCGCTGCGCCACCCAGGGATCCCTGAATACCATAGTATATACAGATCAAATAGAATTTTCTTCGCTGGCTTGGGCAGCACATAAATAATACTAATAGACCATTTATATAGTAATATATACTCCTAATTCAACAAAGAAAATTTAAAAACTTGTTAGAATGCAACTTTCCGCAATTCCTGAAATATAAGTATAAAGAGATTTACCTACAGCCTCTCAGGCAGAAACAAAAACTTACTAACAAAGGAATTTGCATTAAACTTTTATATATTTTCTCCAACACTGGGAGCTAAATGAGAATAGAGTTGCATGTACCAACTAATGAGAGAAAAGGTCAAAAATCTCCCAAACCCCCTAAGTATTCAATATAATATTTACATGTTATCACGAAAAGAACCTATTGAAATATATACAAGAACTCAGAGCATATTTTATTTGTGCATTTAATCTAAGAATACTTGGGAAAATATCCTGGCCTGACCTAAATAAAATTTTCCTGACACTACAAATGGAGGAAAGCTATAAATATTATTTTATTCCCTTTATACATACACACACACATGCACACACACATGTTTATACAAATTTAAATTCTATATGTCCATGGAATATACAATATAAATCATTAAAATAGGAGTCTTGGGCAGCGCCGGTGGCTCAGCAGTTTAGCGCCGCCTTCAGCCCAGGGTGTGATTCTGGAGATCTAGGATCGAGTCCCATGTCGGGCTCCCTGCATGAAGCCTGCTTCTTCCTTTGCTTGTGTCTCTGCCTCCCTCTCTCTCTCTGTGTCTCTCATGAATAAATAAATAAAATCTTTAAAAAAATAAAAAATAAATAAAATGGAGCCTTAAAACAAGCGATACACTGGGTGGAAAAAAAACTATACTACTATTAACATATTTTAGGCAAAGGAGATTTTTCCAGAGATCTCAAACACAACTACAGATTCAGATTACAACTGATCTCTTTTGGTGTTTTTAAAAATGACAATTGCTCTACTAAATATACTAGAACTGAATATCCTAGGGTGGAGCCAGACATACGTAATTTGCCATGCTAACTCCTCCACTTTATCACCAATTTGCTTTTGTCAGACTTTCTCACCTCTGCAAATAGACATAAAACCACACTTAACAAACCAGAGTTCTGGATTGTTTACTATGCCTTTACTGATGCTAACTGGTTGGTTTGTCTTTCCTAGTTGCTTTCTGATGATAAACTGTGTTTAATTGCCCTCCAGCTATGCCCTGTCTGGTGGTTCTCACCTCTCTCATTCTTCAAACACTTGTATAACATCCCAAGCAACTCACTCAACTAAGGCTCAGTATATCTTCAGTTGAGATGAAAAGTATTTTTTAATATTTTATTTGTTTATTTATTTATTTGAGGGAGAGAACACTAACGGGGGAAGGGGCATGGCGGAGAAAGAGGGAGAGGAAGAGGGAGGAGACAAGCGGACTCCCCCCTAAGCAGGGAGCCCTATATGGGGCTCTATCCCAGGACCCTGGGATCATGACCTGAGCCAAAGGCAGACGCTTAACTGACTGAGCCACTCAGGCGTCCCATATCAAGATGCAAAAGTATTTTGACATTGACCAGAACCATCATTCTCTGCTCTTTGATTTAAGTGGATATAATGAAAACTAGTGCCTTAGATTTCAAAAATTGTATTTTAAGATTTAAATTTTAAGTTTAAAGTGATTTTTGACTATATTCTAAATTACATATGCTAAGTGGAAATAGTGTGACAAGTATAATCCAACTATCTTGGCAAACTAGAAAGCACTTTTACAGCAGCTTTATCTCTACTCTCACACATTTCCACATTTAGAACATAAGTAGTTAACACTTGTTCTGTGCCCTTTCTGCGCGGAGGTAGAATTTAATAGACATCCAGTAAAATCTGTATTTCAGATATACAACAAATACACATTTTAGTATATATGTGTGCTAAATATTCCATAAAACATAACTATAATATTATCTGTTGTTTATCTGAAATGCAAATTGAACTGGATGTCCTAAATTTTTGTTTATTAAATCTGATAGCCCTATATCGAACTCTTGTCCAAAGCAATGCAAGAAAGCAGTGAGAAAACAGAACTAAATTCTATTCTAGAACAGAAAAGCAAAATCAATCTGCATATCTCTTTTGACTATGATGGTGATGGAATTTGCAGATGTATCTGGGTTAATGGGAGGCACAAAGCTATGACTGAAATTATTCTAATATAAGGGATTTGCAAGGTTAAAATGGAGAAAGGAATTAAGCAAATGGTAGAGAAGAATTTCTGCAATTCTGTTCTAGAGAGTCAAAATTAAACTAACACAAAAATGTATGTAAGTCATTAAAATATTTTTACATCTGGGGTGCTTAGGGAACTCAGTCATTTAAGCAACTGACTTGACTTCAGCTCAGGTCATGATCTCAGGCTCAAGGGAGCAAACCCCATGTCAGGCTCCTTGCTTGGAGAGGAAACTCCTATCAGGATTCTTTTTCTCCCTCTGCCCTTCGTCTGCCCACCCCTTCCAACAAATAAATAAATATTTAAAATGTTTCTGTTTCAATTAAAATAAGTCTATGTCATAGTATATGACACATGTTCCAAGTGATTGGCAAAACATTTGAAAGTATAAGACTAAAACTCCCTGTATTTGCAAAGGATTTTGTGAAAGTACTCCTAAATACATATAGGCCAAGACATCTATCTAATACAGTTTTTGCTAAATGTTTCCATTTTCAATTCTCTAATTTTTCTTTTTAAGGGAAATGATAGAAATAAAGGCAGACACTATTCTAATCAATGATCTTGAAGTCCCATTTCAGGAGCCTTTAGAAAACTATCATTAGGGCACTTGTGTAGCTCAGTGGTTGAGCATCTGCCTTTGACTCAGGTCATGATGCCAGGGGTCCTGGGATCAAGTCCCTTATCAGGCTCCCTGCAGGGAACCTGCTTCTCCCTCTGCCTATGTCTCTGCCTGTCTCATTAATCAATACATAAAATCTTAAAAAAAAAAAAAAAAAAGAGAAAGCTATCATCAGGCTTTCCCTCTCCCTACTGTATTGTTTATCAATATGTAAAAAGTCAAAGGTTTTCTTTTTAAAATGATACATGTTAACTCAGAAAAAAATTCATTTACAGAGGAGGGTCTTAAGGATATCAGGGTACAGGCAATTAAGTTTAAATGAAAAAAAAATTCAGGGGATCCCTGGGTGGCTCAGCGGTTTGGCGCCTGCCTTTGGCCCAGAGCGCGATCCTGGAGTCCCGGGATCGAGTCCTGCATCGGGCTCCTGGCATGGAGCCTCCTTCTCCCACCTCCTGTGTCTCTGTCTCCTCTCTCTCTTTCTATCATGAATAAACAAATAAATATTTAAAAAATCAAATATAATTTCAGAAGAATTCCTTGCATATGTCCCAAAAAAGAATGCAAAAATGGTATTGGCTTAAAAATACCTCTCCTTGTTCCAGCATAAAGACACAAGGGAGAGGAAGTTCATTTTTTTGTTCCCTGATGCTAAAACTCTAAAGCTTCAGGAAATTTCTTTATTACTTAGTACTGTATGTTCTAATCAAGCATAAAGAAGGAAAGTGACTACTATCAAAGGACCCATAAAAAGAGTTTATGATGTTTCAGAATCAGACAACATAAAAAAGGACATATTCAAATTAGAA
The DNA here is from genome assembly GCF_048418805.1 of Vulpes vulpes. Lineage (NCBI taxonomy): Eukaryota > Metazoa > Chordata > Mammalia > Carnivora > Canidae > Vulpes > Vulpes vulpes. The sequence goes on from NW_027325670.1 coordinate 826,419, forward strand.
ACACTATTATAAAGTGTGATTCTATAAGGAATCTCCATAACAGTCTTAATAATGTGATTAAAGAGACAAAGTAATAGCAATATACACAAGTACTAATTAGAACATTGAAACTATTACGCCTCATGTGGGAGACAAGTCATAAAATTCAAAGAATATTTGTAAGAAACACTATCAGACTGGCTTTTAAGTTTTTTAGTGCCTGAGGCAGATTTTGTGAACTTGTGGTATGAGTTGAAAATGTTTAAGAGAATTCAATTGGCCTAATAATGCATGCTTGTTTCACAATCTTATTATAATGTAAAAAAAAATTAGAAAGAAATACTTTTTCTATAGTAGGCTCAATAACATAGTTTATGCAAAGTCTAAAAATTGAACCAAATTCCACAATATTCCAGATAATAAAACTGTTTAAAAAAAAAAGCTATATATACCATTGCTGTGTTGCTATGAGTTTTAGGTGAGTAGAAATGATAATAAATAGGAATAGTTCTATAACTAGAACAAGGTTATCAGTTCAACATTTATTGTATTATCAACTATTTTAATTTGAAAAACTGTATTGAAAGCATTTATACAGAACATAAAAGGAAGTTGCAGTTGAATATATTATTTGAGATATTCAGAGCAAAGAACAATAGAAATAAGAAACCAGGATTACTCCCTAGTTTTACTCATTTCCTAATATGGGGCCATAACTTAAGCTATCTCCTTTTTAGCAGTGAGGGCAAAGAAAAATATGGTCAATATAATCAATTAGTGATTATTTGTTGAGAGATTAAGAAAATGAGATAGTGAAGTAAATTTTTATTTTCAAAACATAGAATACTCTTTTCTAGGAAGTTTAAATCTCACATAGCAAAGGTGTGAAAAACTGGAGAAAAAATGACATATATTAACTTTCTTGATTAAGTCAACATATTTATTAGTGAAAGTGATTTTTTTCATCCTAGAATACCCAAAAACATAACCAGGAAATTCCTCTAAGGAATTAAATTATTTACAATTATGAAAAGGAGAAACTAGCTACTCAAAAAGGGACTAGTTACTAGTTTACACCTGTAGTGAAAATCAGAAATTTATCTTGTATACTTATTTAAAGATGATGGAAAAAAAAAACGATTTAAAAATATTCCCAACAGTATTTATAATATTACAAAGAGTTTCAGAGTTCTTTTTTTTTTTTTTTTTTTTAATTTTTTTTTTTAGTTTCAGAGTTCTTTGGTAAGAGCTTTTAAAATAGGCCAATATTATAAAGGCTGACTACAATTAATCCAAAACGGTATTAAGAGAAGTAAAATCATGAATGTTTGTAAGGCTTCTGTTGGTGTTGAACAATGTGAGAAAATTATTTAGCACACAAATAGTAGACTGAATGCCAATCAGGCTGATCTGTATATACTTTGTTTTTGTAAACACAGATAAATGAAAGTGATCTATGCCCTCATCAATTTGTTTATGTGGAGGGTTCACAACGGAGCTCCACATCACTCATCATCAGGTAAATACACATTAAAACTACAATGATATATCACCTCACACATGTCAGAATGGCTAAAGTCAACACCACAAGAAACAAAAGGTGTTCGCAAGGATGTGGGGATCTGCGCTGTTGGTGGGAATGCAAACTGGTGCAGCCACTCTGGAAAACAGTATGGAGGTTCCTAATCATAGAAGTACCCTATGAACCAGCAATTGCGCTACTTAGGTATTTACCCAAAGAATATAGAACCATATGTTTTAAAGTCAATTCATCTGGAGATAGGGTTAATACTTCATGAAAGTTGAGAAGTTTGATAAAAAATATTTTTTATGAAAAGAAATACCATATATTTGTATGACATACATAACATTACCCATCTTAGATTGAGATATGAACTCTATAGGGCTGCTGTGAGGATTAAATGGTAATGATATGTATGTCTGGAACCTGTAAGTTTTCTGTAGTGATGACACAATGATGATGACAATGGTGGTGGTGGTATCAATGGAGATAAAATAACCTGGAACACGGGGAAGATTTTAAGCAAAGAAAATATTTCAAAAACTATTGTCAGCTCCATACAAAAAGAGAGAAGACTATTCATAGACATGTAGGTGAATGGTCTGCCGTGGCATGGTGGTGACTTTGTATGTCTCCCTATAAATGAAATAGGTGAATCTCACCTTCAGTATCACCCAAGACCTACTTGGCAGAATGGCCTCTGATTCTCCCAGGAATATGTCAAATTGGCAGACTTATAAGAGGCTATCACAAATGCCATTTCCTATCTACCTCTCTATCTCATGGGAGCCTCCCCATCTTACTGGAGCCAGTTTCTCATCCACCTCTCTAGAGCTAGTAAGGCATAAAAACTTCAGTCTCACCTCCCTTATAAAACCACTTAACTACAGTCTAGGTTGGCTTCTTGGTGGCACATCAAACCATTGGCTCATGGCACCAACTGTCTAGTGCCTCTGGTTCTGCGACACAGATAATAGACACCATGCTATTCTTGCTGATCTCATCTGTGTTAAATAATCAATAGCCTTGTATGGTGGCAGATGATAGCTGCACTTGTGGTGAGCATAGAATAACACAGAGAAGTTGAATCACTCTGCTGTGCACCTAAAATTGATGTAGCATTGGGTGTCAACTAAACTCAGAAAATAAAAAGCATGAACAAAGCCATTTTGGCATATGGTCTCCCTACAGGCTGAATATATGGAAGATTAGAATACTGACCCAACAACTGCAGTAGTCACTGCTATATAGGAACTACTGGATCTCTCGACAAGCCAAAGATGATACTTCAACTGAAGACAGCTATCTAACAAGATGAAAATTCTCTAGTACATTGAACAAAATGTAAGCATGTCTGTATAAATGATACAGCACATATTTATAGCAACTACCTGAAAATCAGCTAACGTCATTACATGGATAAAATGACAGAATAGTTGATAGAATAGTAACAATAATAATAATTGTTCAGTATTTTCAAAATGCAGCCTACTAAATCCTTAACATGCATCATTTTATGTAATCACTGATATACTCCCAGGAATTATTATTAAATGCCATTCTAAAAAAAGTTTTACTTGCTGGCACAGACTATGAACTGTGAACTATGTATGACCTCTCCGACTTCACTGTCCTTGAGATTATATATTAAATATTATTATTTCATAATCTCCAAAAATGTATAGAGCAGTTTTATTGGGAAATTAACTGAAGAGACCAGTTATTAAAATAACTCCATAAGGGATCCCTGGGTGGCGCAGCGGTTTGGCGCCTGCCTTTGGCCCAGGGCGCGATCCTGGAGACCCGGGATCGAATCCCACGTCGGGCTCCCGGTGCATGGAGCCTGCTTCTCCCTCTGTCTCTGCCTCTCTCTCTCTCTCTCTCTCTCTCTCTGATGACTATCATGAATAAATAAAAATTAAAAAAAAAAATAACTCCATAATTATGAAAAGACAAAAATAATCAAATGCTATAACACATTGTTAAGTTTGAGATTCATTGAAGCATTTAAACACACTTATTAAACTCTTGGACTTCATTAAAAATGGACAGATATATACCATATGTCCTTATTTATCATTCACTTCATCACATATTCTGATCTTCCATCAGAAGAAGCATATGCCACAGAAAGCAGAAAAGGATCAAACTAGGATTTTTCAAACAGTCTTAAATTATAACTTTGGTGTACTGCCAAATGACCATCTGCCTTTTATACTAATTAGACCTGTACCATTTAAAATATACCACTTAAAACATGGATTCATAGTTTGAAATTTCAAGATCACAGCACATTTTCTAACTTAAGGAAATGCTTTATCATACTAATAAAGTTATTTTTAATCTTCAGTATAGAAAATAAATTGACATGTAAAAGAATGTATTAAATGCAGATTTATGTTTTAAGTATGAACAAACAAGTAAGAACTAGGAAATACATATATCTGAGAGTAGAGATTTATGTGAAACACTTTCTATTAACAAAGAGATTCAGTTATTTCCAATCTACTGTGAGTGTATAAGGGTCTATCTGCAGAACCATGGGGGAAAATTTGAAAGTGGCAGTATTACTTTCTAAATGTAGAGCTATTTAGATTATCTATTTCTTCATGAGTGAGCTTTGATAGTATATGAGCCTCAAAGCATTTAAATGTAAAATTGACTGGTATATAGATGATATACCTCACAGTTTTTAAAATATTAGTAGGATATATCTTGGTATCTCTCCTTTTCCCCTTTTTGTGTGTATTTATCCATATGGCTAGAGGTTTATGAGTTCTATTTCTTTTTTGAGAACTAGCTTCAATATCATTGATTTTTCCCATTATTTTCCATCTTATTGATTTTTGTTCAATCCTTGTTATTTACTTCATTCCATTTATATGGATTTAATATGCTTTTATGTGTGTTCTAGTTTCTTAAAGTAGATGCTTAGACCACCTTTAAGACTTTACAATATTAATACTTAAAACTCTTAAGTTGCTGTTAAGTCTATTCATTTTTCATTTCATGTATTTTGAACCTGTATTATTAAGTGAATCCATATTTAGGACTGCTATTTTTTGGTAAGTTGACCCTTTTATCCAATGTAATATTTCTTAACTAAAGTCTACTTTGCCTTATATGAATATAGCTACCTTTTATTGTGCATCTTTGTGTTTAAAATAGTTTCTCATAAACAGTTTAAACCTAGTCCTTATGTAACTGTCAAGCTGATACTTGTTTCCTTATAATTGGGACTTTACAACATTTACATTTATTGGAATTGTGGACGCAGTTTGGTCTCAATATACCATCTTGTCCTTTGTTTTCTATTTGCCCTATTTTTGTTTCCCTTCTCTCCTTTTTCCACTTTTTTGTTGCTTAATTGAGCATTAGCTTCATGAGTTCTATACCTTACTGTATATTTTTAGTGGTTATTCTGTGACTTCTGAAATAAATCTTTAATTTACTATAATATATCTTCAAATAATGATATATCATCTCTTATCTAAGAACCTTAAAATAGTACACTGAATTTTCCTCTTCTCACTATCTTATGCTTTTCTGTTACATACATCATTTCTGCCTATGTGATCAATTATCTTTGCTTCACACAGCCAATTATCTTTAAGAGATTTTAAAAATAAGAAAAATGCTTTATATTTCTCAAATATTTACCATTCCTGATACTATTCTTTTACTTATATTAAAATTTCCATCTACTATCATTTTCTTCTTTATCTTACAAACTTAAATTTCCTAGAGTAGTCATAGAATCAGATAACAAAAAGAAATAAAAAGCACCCAAATTGGTAAGGAATAGGTAAAACTTTCACTATGTGCAGATGACATGACACTATAGAAAACCAGAAAGACTCCACTAAAAGACTACTAGAACTGATAAATGAATTCAGTAAAATGGCAAGATACAAAATCAATGTGCAGAAAAATGTTGCATTTCTACATACTAATAATGAAGTAACAGAAAAAGAAGTAAATAATCCTATTTATAATTGCACCAAAAATAATACCTAGGTATAAACTTGAGGTTAAAGACCATATCCTCAAAACAATAAAACACTGATGAAAGCATTGAGGATGACACAAATGGAAACACATTTCATATTCATGGATTTGAATAAATATTGTTAAAATGTCTATATTACACAATCTATAGATTTAATACAATCCCTATCAAAATAGAAACAGCATTTTTCACATAACTAGAATAATTCTAAAATTTGTATGGAACCACAAAAGACCTCAAATAGCCCAAGGAATCTTGAAAAAGAAAAACAAAGCTTTTCTCCCCACAAGGAGCCTCCTTCTCCCTCTCTCTATGTTTCTGCCTCTCTCTGTGTCTCTCATGAATAAATAAAATACTAAAAAACAAAGCTGCAGTAACAGTATGATACTGACACAAAAATAGATACATAGAAGAGAACAGAACAGAAAACCCAGAAATAAACCCACATTTTTATGGTCAATTAATCTTTGATGAAGAAGTAGGCAAGAATACATAATGGGAAAAGAGAATCTCTTCAACAAATAGTTTTGGGAAAACTGGACAGCTCCATGCAAAAGCAATGACACTGGACCACTTTCTTTTACCATACACAAAAATAAAGTTTGGGTCTTTAAAATTGTTTAAAGACCTAAATGTGAGACCTAAAACAATAAAAATCTAAGAAGAAAGCAGACGCAGTAATGTCTCTGATATCAGCCATGGTGACATTCTTCTTGATATGTTTCTTGAAGCAAGGGAAATAAAAGCAAAAATATATTTTAAAAAAAGCAAAAATATACTATTGGGACTATATTTTTTTAAAAAAGGCTTCTGCACTGAGAAGGAAACAATCAACTAAAAAACAACCTACTGAATGGGAGAAGATATTTGCAAATGACATACCTGATAAATGGTCAGCGTTCAAAATATATGAAGAACTTCTAGAACTCAACACCTCAAAACAAAATAATCTAATAAAAAATGAGCAGAAGACATGAAAAGACATTTCTCCAAAGAAGACATTCAACAGACCATGAAATTGCTCAGAATCACTCATCACCAGGGAAATGCAAATTAAAATTATGGGGTATTACCTCACCCCTGTCGGAATGGATAAAATGAAAAACACAAGAAACAACAAGTGTTGGTGAAGATGTGGAGAAAAAGGAATCCTCCTGTGCTGTTGGCAGGAATGCAAACTGGCGCAGCCACTATAGAAAAGCAGTATGGAGGCTCCTCAAACATTGAAAACTGAGCTATTCTACAATCCAGTAATCACACTCCTGTGTATTTATACACACCCCCAAAAATACAAAAAACTAATCCAAAGGGATAAATGTACCCCTGTGTTTATTGCAGCATTATTTAAAATAGCCAAACTTATGGAAGTGTCCATTGATAGATAAATGGATAAAAAAGTGGTAGGGGTGCCTGGGTGGCTCAGTTGTTTGAGTTTCTGACTCTTGGTTTTAGTTCAGGTCATGATCTCTGGGTTATAAGATTGAGCCCAAATTGCTGAGGGTAGAATCTGCCTGAGAGATTCTTTCTTGCCCTGTCCTCCTTCTCTAGCTCCTCCCCCCACTCATTCTCTCTCTCTAACAAACAAATAAATAGAAGAGGTATATATACACATGAATGTTTTTCAGCCATAAAAAGATTGAAATCTTGCCATTTGCAAAAATGTAGGTGGAGCTAGACTATTATGCTAAGTGAAATAAGTCAGAGAAAGACAAATACCATATGATTTCACTCATATGTGGAATTTAAGAGAGAAAACAAATCAGCAAAGGGAAAAGGAGAGGCAAACAAAACAAAACAAAACAAAACAGACTCTTAATTATAGAGAAGTGATATTTACCAGAGGAGAGATGGCTGGGGGGGATGTGTGAAATAGGTAGAGATTATGGAATGCACTTACCATGATGAACACTGAGTAATACATAGAAGTATTGAATTACTATGTTTTACTCCTGAAATTAATACAAGACTGTATGTTAACTATATTGTAATTAAAATTAAAAAATCAATTTCCTAAAGTATAGGCCTGCTGGTGATGAATTCATTCAGTTCCTGTCTAGAGAAGTTTTCATTTTGTCTTCATTTTTGTTAAATATTTTCAGGGAAACTTTAATTTTACATTAGCATGCTTTTTTTTTTCTGCTGCTGTAAAAACTGTCTTTATATATATAAAGTCATCTGATACCATACCTACTGCAATTGTTTCTTTTCTATTACTCTGTGTGTGGTATTTCCTTTTGCTCTGGCTCTTTTAAAATGTGTCTTCACTGTGTCGTAAACAATTTTCAGTGTGCTCTGTTCCATTTTTAACTATATAATCCTTCTGCTTCCGATTTGTCGAGCTTCTTAGATTTATGAATTTATAATCTGAAATCAAATTGATGACGTTTGGCCACTATTTCTTTAAATATCTATTCTTTTTTTTTGGACTTTATTACAACATTTAGTATTTCCCTATAGGTAACTGATGTTCTTTTATTTTTCTATTTATCTCAGTTTAGATTGTTTCTACTACAATGTCTATTATTTCACTGGTCTTTTTAAAATTTTGATTAATCTGTTGTTAACTATCCCCAAACCAATTGGAATAAAAAATGGTAATCATTTATAATTATTTGTTATCAGAATTTGTGGGTTAGGGGACTCCAGTGATAGTTCTTATTAGGACTTTCTCTGTAATCAGAGAACAGCTGAAGCCTGAGTTATCTCAAAGGTCTTTTCACTCATACCTGCTATTTGATTCTATAAGTGACCAGAGACCTCAGCAGGCTCGTACCTACCGCTACAACATGACCTGCGCTTCGTCCCTGCATGGTGGCTGGGCTTAAAGATGGGCATCCCAAGATGGCTAAGTGAAGAAGTGTTTCCTTTTCTATCCTAGGTTGGAAATTCATGGGCATTACGTGGATCACTCTGTAATAAGAAAATGAATTATTTAAACCAAATTTTATCTGACATATAAGTTCATTAAAAAATATATAATTAGGGATCCCTGGGTGGCGCAGCGGTTTGGCGCCTGCCTTTGTGGCCCAGGGCGCGATCCTGGAGACTCGGGATCGAATCCCACGTCGGGCTCCCGGTGCATGGAGCCTGCTTCTCCCTCTGCCTATGTCTCTGCCTCTCTCTCTCTCTATCATAAATAAAAAAATAAAATCTACATTAAAAAAAAATATATATATATAATTAAAATAATATATATATTTTATATTTTAAAAGTTATTTAATTCTACTAAACTTATTGTATTCATCTTTGAAAATGTGAATAATGTTGTTCCACAGGGTTTAGGAAGTAATAGTCTTAAACGTTAAAACTAAACATTTAGTTACTATTTGCCAAATGTGTTTTTGTAACTTCCATTATCCAATTATTGAGAATATGCCCATAAAACTGTAAATATATGATCCTTTAAATGAAACTAGACATGTAAAAATATTTATTGAGGATTCTTCTGTTCAACAAATATCAGGAACAGTCTTGGTGGTACAGAGTAAAGAGTAAATTGGTCATGACCTTTACCTTCATAGAGATTACAGTTGGAGGCATATATTGATGGAACAATTATTTAAGTCACTTTGATAAGAACTTTAAAGAAAACCATAAGAATAAAGACCAGGGGACATATGACCATCTCTGGATATTTGGCAAAGTTTCCATAAGGAAGGCTATCTCAGATAAAATTTATTGGTTAAGTAAAAGGCAATCTGGCAAAATGAGGAGAGAGAAAAACTTCATGCAATCCTTAAAATAGAAGGGAACATGGTGAAAATAAGGTCACCGGGAGTGATTCACCAAGAGGGGAAGAGGCTGATTAGCAAGGATTCCGAAGAAAGAGATAGAATTCAGAATATGTAAAACATGGTATAAGAAGTATTTTTATTTTTATCTTAAGAGAAGGAAAGAGTATTAAAAATGGAAGAAAAGCAATCTGAGCACATCTGCAAAAAATACTTTGGTTGCATTGTAACTGTCAATGGAAAGGAATAAGGACATTTTTATCTCAACAAATTTTGCATGTAATCTCACCAGGTGATTTCATCCCTTATAATATTATAACAGAATATATTTTGTGTAGTATAGTACTGTATATGTTGTATCTTATTATATTATTTAAAATATTTTAAATAGGAATTTAGAGATATGTTATTCTGTTACCTTTAAATGCTTGTATGTCACTTTAACATTTAAACCTTATGAAAACTAAACCCCTTCAATAAGCAAAATAACATCTCTTCAAATTATAACATGGATTTTTGAAGCTTCCAATGAAATTATTTTTGAACTGAGAATCATTGGCTCTATGCCTATGGCAGCCAGGAGAGAAAATACTCTGTTACCCCTATCTACAGAGTCACCAAGGTAGTACATACTTTGCCAAGAGATCAATTTCTCTAATGAAAAATGTGTAAGGTCTTTATAAAAAAAATATAAGCATGGTGTAATCCTGTAACTTCTGAATTTCATATAAGAAAGCGAATCTTGATGTAAACAAATCCATGTTGTCATAAAGTAAAATTTGTATAAAATTTCACATGCCTCTAATTTGTAACATTCACTTATCATAAGAAACCTCAATAAACTGTGCAGCTGGCCAATAATCCAGATGATAGTCCAAGGAATGAAGAAAATTCTTAAAAGAAAAAAAGCCTTCTTCACACTTTTTGCAAATGTTCACAAAACTTACATGATCTCACTCTTGCTCCATTCTGCGCTATGCAGATGAACAGAAACAAACTCCCTTCTTTAAATCCTCTTCATAACACACAATAGTATTTATGAGGGTGATAGAACGTTTAAAAGATTTATAGGAGAGATAAAGGACAGGTTTAAATCTTTGGAAACTAAAGTAAACATATGAACATTAAATGTTAGTCTATGTTACTGTTAGAATATATTTGGCCACCACAATTTTAAGCATTTCCACTGGACATTTTCCCAACTTTTGCTAGGTCTCCTGCTATCTTCTTTATTATTTCTCTGCAGCTTTCAAATTTAGAGTAAACATTCATTCATTGAACAAGTTTTTATAGGAAACTCACCACGTTCCCAGGTCCCTTATGAGACATGGTGATTCAGTATTAATAGAATCTAGTGCTTTACTTCAAGAATTTCATAAGGTCAGCTAAAGAGATAACAAACAGCCATAGTGTAAATAAAATTCCTACTGCATTATGGGCGCACTCCATTATGACAGGCACTTAATCATTTTAGAAGTTCTATGTGGTATAATGAAAAGTGTCTTAATTTTCAAGTCAGTCATATATATGTTCAAACCCCACATCTTCTTTTCCCTATGCACAAGTAACAATATTTCTGTTTCATGAGGTGAGCATATGATTGCCTTATATTTTTTATATGTGCATAATTAAATGAAACTACATGGCATGTGCCTAATAACTTTGGTTCCTAGATTATTAAATATTTCAGGGCTTAATATATATGTTTTCTGAAATAATAGTTCAGTGATATGGTCTATAACACAGAGATTTATGGAATTACTTATTTGTAGGGTAATAAATTATAATTCCCCTCAAAATGGTACACATTCACCTATTTTTACTAATGAAAAATCAGGAAACTTAAGTTTTTTGTTTAAAGTTACAATCTTATAAATTACAAATTTAATTTGTTTAGGGTGTGCCAAGGCAAGAGTTTCATGTGACATTCTACTTCCTGGGTAACAACTGCTTGCAAACAGAAATACTGTATTTTATATTCCACACTTGGGGATTCATAAAAATTATACTGTACATTACTTGAATAAGCACTAAAGTTATAATGTCTGTTTTCCTTTGTTCAACTTCATGGCAACAACATTGTTTTACTTTCATTTTTTACAAAATTATTGAACGATGAACTTCAGTTTTTCATAGCATCTATCAGACTGCACATCATGAGAAAAAAAGGTCTGTTCAATGGTAAAAACTGCTTTAAATTTATCCATAATATTTGGAACAAATATATTGTTAAGCCCCAAGATTCATCTTACCAAATTATAATATCAAAGACTCATAGATAATTTATAATTTCCTAACATGGATCTTGAGGAATTCAAAAATAATGGAATATTCTGCCAAAAAGACTTTTTTTTGCCCCCTTTGACACATAGTAAAGTGCCAGGGTCTTAAATGTAGGTCAACAATGATTTTCCATTATGAATTTGAAATTTAACAAAACATGTGGAACCCAATTAAGACATAACTCCTTCTGTTTTTACTTCTATGATCATTGTAATTAATACCATTAACCTGATTTCTTTAGTGCCTTTCACCTGTTCCAACTAAAGAAAAAGCAGTATTTTTCCACCACAAGGTAAGATTGCCATATTTGGTGGTACATTTCCGTGTTAATCCCCAGGTTCAAGGACTCTGCAGGCCACCAGATGTGGATCTGTACTTTTACCTGTGTGTGCTTCTATTGTACAAGAAAATAACATATAAAGGAGTTTAGCTTCCCAGCTCCCCTAATATTCAAATAATTACTACTCAGGAGGTATAATTCATTTAACTGAATTAAATGCCCTGGACTAGAAATCAGTAAGAGGGGAGGTATTCCATATCTGATTCTGTCCCTATGTAACAATGTTCTACAAATCAAGTTAACTCACTTTCCAGAATCACCGTTGCCTCTCCTGCAGCTCTGGTTAATGATATCCTGCTTAACCTACCCTGTTGTAAAATGGCACATGAGACAAAGTGAATTATGAAAAGAGTACTGATTTTTTTCACAAATGGAAAGTGTTATCATTTATTTGGGATTGAGGATGTTTATGATGCATGAATTTTATTTCTGAAAAAAAAATTACTATTTCTAAGATAAAATTTTATATCTCTTGCCCATCAGTGCCTCTCACTTCCCTCTGATTGGATATATTGAATCCTATTCCTCACCTGTCCAATTAGAAGATTTCCTATCCATTTCACCTTTCTAAAAGGAACAAACCTTGTGAGATAAAATGAGCAGAAGAGTAATATTAATTCAAACTTTTCTATGAAATTTTTTAAAAGTTTAAAAAAGTAAACTCAGACACATGTATACACGCAGATACCCTCCCCCCAAAAGGGAAAAAATTCTCCTTAAATCCTTTTTTATCCTCTCATCAGTTTCTTTTCCATCCCGACTCTATTCTGGTCTGAGTCAAAAGGGCTGACAATTTTTTGACATTTGTTCTTTTATTTTCTTCTCCCTGTTTCTGTTTTAAAGAACAAGGCCAACATTCTCAGACATAGGGGTAGTTCTGAATTCATAAGAGAAACTACTTGTTTGTAAAGGATTCAAGAGTTGTCATAAAGTCTATTCCATAATGAGGTGTCAGTGTGTCATTTACATGATTCACATGGGGTTGACAGCTGTTACTGAGGATTTCACACTAGCAGCTAAAAGTAGGAAAACTCATTTTAGGTGTGTTGCTGCTAACATGGCTAACATGTGAATTTCTGATTCATGTTGCAAAGAATGACCCGAAGGATATGTAAGCACAAAATGACTTGGGGTATAACAAAACTCAGAGAGGAAAGAGACTGATTTTAAATGCCACTGATATGAAGTTGGTAATTCTTACAGGGCACAGGTCTTCAGAGACAGGTTATCAGCTTAAGAGATTAATACATTACAAATCCTCTTCCTTTTTTAGAATTTTTCAATGGTTTGTGTCTTCTATTAGCAAGGGAAGACTTCAGTAAAGTAAGATGCAAACTCCAGTACTGCTCTGAGCTAAGTAAAATAACAGCACAACTGAACCTTTTTCTAGATACTCCAACTTGTTTTCGCAAGAGGGATCAATTTCCATACTTCTACCTCTTGTGTTCACTGTGCTGCCTGTTTTACCTACAGCCTGTTTCAAGATTTGGCTCACTCTGTCTCCACATATATTATGTGAATAGCAAGTATCTGTAACTATAAGTAATCAAATCCCATTCTTTATATGTAAAGATCATCAAAGGCATTTCTCTCTCCCCTTGAGTAATAAACAAAGCATTTTTCCTTCTATCTTGGGAAACATGGTGCAAATACAAGTGTTAGAATCAATAATGGATTTGATGAGAAATGATGAAATGATAACAATGATGAGTTTGTTTCTACCATCTGTTACAGGCAAGCGTGACTTCATTTTCTGCTTTCCCAGTCAATTTATAATGTTACTCTTTCTCAATTATTAAAACATTAAAAATTAAGTGAAGGAACTCTATGATGGCAGAATTTACTCATTATTTAGATTGTTTTAATCATACTAAAATAAAACTGTAAGCCAAGATATCATAAATTATTTTCTCTGTTTTAAGATTTATGAATAAACATTTTCTCATTCCATTTGAGGGATTTCTATTTAATAGGATGACGGTAAGTCAGACAGTAAACATGTGCTAACTATGTATCAGACACTGCCTGTATACTGGGAGTTGAAAGTTGAACAGGATAGAGCTTATAAATTCATTGTAATGGTGGAGAGAGAAAATATATTAAATGTATGGACTGGGTGGGTATCCATCGTGTTTTGGAATCACAACTTCCCTTTGGGTGTCTCTTCTACCTTCTGTGTAGACTAGGACAAATTAAACACAAATGAGAATTTGAGAATAATGAAAATTTGAGAATAATGAAAGCAATCTAAGTAAGGCTGTCCAATTCCCATTAAGGCCAGAGTGAACCCATGATCTGAGCTTGGCCAGTTGGGTCCTTCATACTCCAATCTGGAGTGAGTGACAAAGGCAAAGCCAAGGCAGCTGTGATTCATTCTCCCAGTGTTTGCACCTTGACTCATGAGCAGTTTCTTACTTCCTTATTACTAGCCCTTTGGAGGGTCTCTGGAGCCTTTTCATATTCAGACCTACTGTAGCCAGCCTTTCCATCTATTCCACATGTTCCTAATTTCTTTTCAATAAATTCCTTTTTGACAAGCTAACATAAGCTTCTTATTGCTTTCAATGGAAGCATAAAAATCTATACAAAATTCCCAATGTTTTCTAGTAAAGAATGCAAAATATATAGACAGACAAATGAGAAATTAGATTCCCTTTTACTGAGTGAAGATTTCAAAACTTCTTCTCTATCTCCTAACCACACTTACACTAGAAATATCATCTTTCTCACAATGTTCTTTTCATACAATTTCAAGCAAAACATTTTCAATCTCCAGTCATATCCAGGCCATTTGGGTTTCCATGGTATGTAATGGAAACAATTTTATAGCTTCAAAGTAGTAGGTCTCAAACAAGCTTTATCAATTTAGAAGAAAGAGCTATCCCCTAGAAATACAAAGTATTAAAAACAAATAAACAAAAAGACTTACTTGAAAGTATGAGAAAGTGTTTATGCGGGCAGCAGTGCTTTTTAAATAAAACAGACTATGATATGTAAGAATTTTAAGTTTATGGCTTTTTGGGTCTGCAGGTGCTCTTGTTTTATCAGATCTTATAAGTGAAAACTCAAAATTCTGCTAGATTTAGGTGGCAGAGGACACATTCATGAATCAGCAGAGCTGCTGAAAATTTAGAGAGAAAAATCCCAGGAATGGGATCAAAACCTGATTATAAATTCTGCTCATTTCCCCAGCTGATTCCAAAATCATGTGCATGTGGGAATCACCAGAAAAACAGCCATCAGACAGGAGAGGAGTAGATGAAAATCAAACTGCTCCAGGTAGTTGCTCTTTTGTTTGCTCTTTTGTTTGATATCCCCTATCGTTTATGTAGCTCAACCAGCAGAAAAGTTTAGCAAGAACATCAAAGTATAAAAAATAAAAAAAATAAAAAAAGAACATCAAAGTATATGAGTATTTTCAAAAGAATATTAGAAATCATATTTAAATTATTATAAGAAATATATTTTAACACCTTTCACAACCCATAAAATTATCCCATCTAAGTGGATAGGTAAATGGTATCTAGTAAATTTATAGTTCCATAACCACAATCTAGTAATACACTATTCCCTTCTTATCAAAAAGTTCACTTTGTCATTTGCAGTCAATCACCCTGCCCACTCCCAGACGTAGGCAAATTATTTGCTTTCATTCTCTGGAAACTTGCCTTCTCTAAGAATTTTCATATTGAGTGGAATAATTCATTATGTTTTAGCATCTTTTGTACTTAAAATATCTTTGAAGTTCATCCATGTGTTTAGCATTTCTAGTAACATACTACATTATGCTTATCCATTTATCAGTTGATGGACATTTAGACTATTGCTTGGTTTGGGCTATTAAGAATAATGCTGCAGGAAGCAGCATGTTCCAGAATCTGTATGGACAGTTTTCTTTCTCCTGAATAGATATGTAGGAGAGGAATTCTTAAATTGCATGTTACGATACAATATGTTTACCTTTTTCAGAAAAGGCCAAAGTATTTTCCAGAGTGGCTAAACTATTGTACATTCCCATCTGTTTCTTCCCATCTTCAACACCTGGTACCATTAGTTCTCAATGATAGCCATTTTATTAGGTATGTAATGGTATTTCACTCTAGTTTTAATTTGCATTTCCCTAATGATAATGAGGTTGAACATTTTTCATGTGCTTCTTAGCTACTCATGTATCTATAGATAAAATATCTTTATATCAGCAAGTAATAATCTGAACATAAATCAAGAAAACAGTTTTTAATAGCATCCAAAAATGAAATACTTGGGAATAAAATAACAAAAGTACAAGACATGTACCTTGAACACAACAAAACATTGTTAAGATAAAGAAGATCTTTAAAAAATGGAGAGACCTGCTATATTCATGAGTTGGAAGACTGTCTAATCAAGATGACAACTGTCTCCCAAGTTTACTACAAACTTGATGTCATATCTATCAAGTTTCCAGCAAGACTTATGTAGAAGTTGACAAGCTGATCTTAAAATTGTTACGAAAGTGCAAAGGACCAAAGACAGCCATTGCTCATTTATTCATCTTTTTAAAAGATGAATAAAGTTTGAGAACTTACAATACTCTTATAAAGCTTAAAATCTACAGTAATCAAGATACTGGAGTATTAAGCATAACAATAAAAGACTTATATCCAGAATATATTTCTAACAGATACATGATTTGTAATTGTTGTCTCCTAGTCTGTGATTTGTCTTTCCATTTTGATAGATATAGAGATGTATATGTCATTGATTTCTCCAATCCTGTACCTGACACTTACAAAGAGAGAAGACATCATTGTCATGATTATGATTTAGCTCTAAGTTTTTCCTAAGATATAACTTGTCAGGACAAAAAGTTACTTTTTATTCTTAGTTTACTGAGAGCTTTATCGCAAATGAATATTTGATTTTACCAAAACTTTGTGTGTCTATTGGGATGGTATTTTCTCCCTCCAATCAAAATGGTTTATTATATTGATTGATTTTGGCATGTTAATACAAACTTGCATGGCTAGGATATTTTCTAATTTTTATGAAAATCTGCTAATGTTAAGTATTTTTATGTTTGTATTCATGAGGAATATTGCTCTATAGTTGTACATTTTACTGTAATATCTTTGCCTCGCTTTTAATAGAGTAATATTGGTCTCACAGAATAAATTGGTAAGCTGTCTCTATTTGTACATTTTCTGAAAGATTTTAAGCACTGGTGATAGTTCTTCCTTAAATAATTGACAAAATTCAATAAGGAAGTCATCTGAGCCTGAGGTCTTTTCTTCAATATTTTTACTATTTATAGGTTTGTTCTGATTTTTCTATTTCTTTCATTAGTTTTGGTCATTTGTGTCTTTCTAGAAATGTTACCATGTATCCAATTTATTAATATAAAAGTAGTTTATTATAACCTTTAATCTTTTCAACTTCCATAGATTGGCAGTGATGTATTTTCTTTCAATTCTGGTGTTTATTGCCAAATTTATAAAATATAGTAAGAATAAATAATAAGAATAAAACAGAAGAAGTGGAAAACAAATAGCAAGAGAGTAAATGGAAGCCCAACCATTTCAGTAATATTATTAAACATAAACAGTCTAAACTTCCCAAAACTAAAAGGCAAAGATTATGATACTGAGTAAAAACCAAACTATATAGTGCCAATAAGAAAGCTACTTTAAATATGCAGACACAGAGTAGTTAAATACGAATGAGAGGAAAAGATCTATTGTCACTAATTCAAATATCAACACACTTAGGTTGCTCTAAAATAGATTTCAAGAAAAAAGTATATTTCCTGAGGTAAAGATCATTTCAAGAAAGGGATAAATTCATGAAGAACATCACAATTCTAAAAATTTTAACAAATAATTTCAGTTTCATATGAAGAAAAAATGGAATTGAAAGAAAAACAAATTCTTAATTATATACTGGATATTTTAACACCCCATCAAAATACTGATCAAATATATAGCATTGAATCTTTATATAAAAATATAGAAAGATCTCAAATAAATGAAATTGTTAGGAAACAAAAAATATCAAATTAATCTTTAAGCAGAAGAAAGAGAACAAAGTTAAGAACAAGTGTCAATAACATAAAAACAACAAAAGAATGAAATAGAGAAAAACCAACAGAACTAAAAGCTAGTGTTTTGAGAGTACTGATATATTTATGGCATTTCCAACCAGACTGATTGGGAGAGAGAATCTAACTACTGCCAACATCAGATACTATATTCAGAAAACTACTATAAAGATCAACATTATAGGATCAATAGTTATACACTTTCTTAACAATTTTAAATAAGAAAAAATAGTATATTTATTCAGATATTGATCATATTGATTCCTCCCTTATTCTGAAAGTATTATGTTTCCTTCTCGTATCATACTCCTTCAGACTGAAAAAGTCTCAGTATTTTTTTTAGAGCAGTTTGGTCATTAAAAAATTCTAACTTTTTCTATATCTGATATGTCTGTGTTTTACTCTCATTTCTTAAAGTATATTTTGCCTTACACAGTATATGAGTTAACAGGTTTTTTTTTTTTTTTTTGATACTATAAAAATACTGTTCTACTTTCTTCTGGCTTCCTTGGTTTCTGAATACAAATTCACAGGCATTTGAATTATTATATTCTTGTATGAAATATGCAATTTTCTTTTCTTCTGGAGCCTTTCAAAGTGTCCTCTTATTTTTGGTTTTCAGAAGCTTGATTATGATATTTCTGGGTGTGCTCTTCTTTCAATTTATCCTCTTTTGGGTTTGCTGATCCTCTTGATCATGTCTTTTAACAAATTTGGGAAATTTACAACACTTGTTACTATTTTTTTTTCTGCAGCAGTCTTCCTTTTCCCCTTCTGAGTTTTCAGTGGCATCATTATTAAACCTTTAATATTGTTCTTAGGTTTCTGAGGCTTTGTTCCTTTTCCTGATGGTCTTTTGTCTTTCTATTCTTCAAATATAACAGTTTCTCTTATTGTATCTTCTTTGCCATTGATTCTCTTTTTTTAAGATTTTATTTATTTATTCATGAGAGAGAGACAGAGACAGAGAGAGGGAGAGAGGTAGAAACACAGGCAGAGGGAGAAGCAGGCTCCATGCAGGAAGTACAATGTGGGACTCAATCCCGAGACTCTGGGATCATGCCCTGGGCCAAACGCAGGCACTAAACCACTGAGCCACCCAGGGATCCCGGAATGTCATTGGTTCTTTTAGCTATTTTTTCCACTTTACTGCTGATCTCATCTAGTCATAGCAGTGATTTTTTTTTTTTGAGTATTATATTTTTCAGTTCTAAAATTTCTATTTGGTTATTTTATATATGTTCAGTTCTTCTGTATTTCAGTTTGTTTCAGGAACACGCTTTCTTCTTAGAGTGCTTAAAATAGCTTATTTGAAGTGTTCAGTAATTCCAAAATCTGGGTTCTCTGGGTGTGTGTCTGCTGATTTAATGTTCTTTGAATATTTATTGGATATTCTTTAATTTTTGTCTAGTAATTTTGGATTCTATCTGTACATTTTAAATAATATAATATTAAACACTGAGTTTTGTTACAAGTCCTCTAGAGAAAGTGTTTTGTTGTTTTGATTGTTGCATTGTTTTTGTTTTTTTCCAGTCCAGTGAGGTTCAGATAGCAATTTCAGTCTCACCTTCTGTGAGTTCCAGTATCAGTACAATTATCAAAACCTTTGCATTGTTCTTTGAGTTTGCCCTACACATGCACTATTCATAGGTTTATTCTGAGACTTGGGGATAGTTTACATTACAGTTATCAATTACTTTCCATGCTGTTTCAGGTCTGTTGCATACCTGCACAATGTGGGATTTAGCACAGAACTTGTATTGGTTCATACACAGACTCAGGCATTCCCTTCTACAGCTTTCCCTTTTGTTATAATTTCCACCTTGGTCTGGCTCCCAGAGGCCCATGCAAGTTTCTGCCTTCCAAATTTCCTCTCCTCCTGTAATTCTCCTAATTTTCTTCCAACTTCAGGTTAAATATCACTTTCTTAGGCAGTATTCCTTGACTACCAATACTAAATTTACTTCAAATAATTATACAAATACTCCTTCGCTTAATATCATTTCTCATACAATATATGCATCTATAAATCACGATATGAAGTATAGTTGACCCTTGAACAATGTGGAAGTTAGGGGTGCTGATGACCCACACAACTGGAAATCTGCTCATAACTTTTTTTATTAAAGATTTTATTTATTCATTTGACAGAGAAAGCACACACGAACAGGGGGCAGGGTCAGAGGGAGAGAGAGAGAGAAGCAGATTCTCTGCTGAACAGGGAGCCTGATGTGGGGCTCGATCCCAGCCCCCCAGCATCATGACCTGAACCAAGGGTAGATGCTTAATTGACTGAGCCATCCAGGTGCTCCTTGCTCATAACTTTTGACTCCCCCTAAATTTAATTACTAATAGTCTACTATTGACCAGAAACCTTATCAATAACAGTCAACACAATTCTGTAAATTACACACTGTATTCTTACAGTAAAGTAAGCTAGAGAAAAGAAAATATTAGGAAAATCATAAAAAAGAAAATACATTTACAGTTTTGTGTTGTATTTAGAAAAAAAATGCATAAGTGGACCCATGCATTTCAAACCCATGTTTTTCAAGGGTCCATTGTATTCATGCATTTCCTCTGCTTTGATGAATATGCTTTTTAACGTGCTTTTGCACAGGACATACAATGGTATTTTATTAATCAATAGACTACTGAATATAATTAAGATGGGAAGAAAAACATGTCACTCATATCAAAAATTCAATAGAAGTTTGGAAATTAGGGAGAATTTTTAAGATGTGGAATATTTTTGTGAACAGAAAATAGTGTTAAGTTTTACCACTGTCAATTCAATTGTGTCTAATTACTCTTTATCTGCTGTTCTTGATATCACATATTATTCACTTGATACTCAAATTTAGCATTGAAGTTATAAAGACTCTTCATCCAATCAAGTCCTTCTGTTACGACTTGCAGAGTTGGAATATGACAGTGTTACAATGGGACAGTGATCAGTTAATAGCATTTCACTATGTGCCAAGATTTGTGGGACTTGGCATTTAAATCTTAATTGCAAAAAAATAAAATCACTGTTGGATATTAAAGCTCAATAGGGAAATTGAATGAATCACAGGAGAGAATCCCAGTCTTAGAGATATGCTTTACATAAATCGCATTGATTCATATAACACAAATAGTTTAGATATATTAGAATATCAGTATCTGTAAGATCAGCCATTCTTTCAAAAGAAAAGGACTGTTCTACAGAAAAGGAAATACATTATAAATTGGGGATAAAAGTGATCAGTAAATAGAGAATGCAGTGACTGAGAGGCTGAATTAATCTTAACAGTAGTTTTTCAGAACTTCTGTAGTGCTGTTAATATTTAGTACAGATGGCCAACTCTGAATTCCTCTACAAAATAAGTTTATCTCAAATTTATAAGTCATACGTATTTTAAAAGTAACTAGGAAATGAAAGAATCAGCTAAGGAAGTTGAATAAGACACCACCAAGTGAGAGGTTGATGATGTTATTCCCTTTAGGGGCACATCTGCCTGTGACAGATATCATGGCTGCAGTGAACAGGAATGTGAAAAAAAAAATTTACAGGGAAGTAGTTCCTAGTTAAATAACGACCAATTCCAGATTTTGGAGAACAATAAAATAATTCTGTCACTCATGATTTAGAACATAACAGGCAATAACAGCTTTCTTTTGATACTTGCAAACTGCTCCAGTTGTACAGTGCACCACTGATCTACTGTAGATAGCAAATATCAGTAAAAGTGGCCAGAGACAAAAAAGAATGCAAATATTTTAAACTCTCTGCATATGTGAATCTAATGAACTATTAATCTATGACCAGTGGGAAAAATTACAAGTTATCTTAGAAATATGTGTGTGTGTGTGTGTGTGTGTGTGTGTGTGTGTATGTATGTGTCTATATCCATCAACCTCATCCCACCCAATCTCCAGGAGAAAAAACAACCTATTTCATGTACCCCAAAGGCAACTGATTCCTTAGAGACAAAGAGGAACAATTCGTTTGTTGAGAAAGACTTGCAAATCTAATAAAATCAAATTTAAAAAGTGTCAAAATGTGGGATCCCTGGGTGGCGCAGCGGTTTGGCGCCTGCCTTTGGCCCAGGGCGCGATCCTGGAGACCCGGGATCGAATCCCAAATCGGGCTCCCGGTGCATGGAGCCTGCTTCTCCCTCTGCCTGTGTCTCTGCTTCTCTCTCTCTCTGTGTGTGACTATCATAAATAAATAAAAAAAAAAATAAAAAAAAAAAAGTGTCAAAATGTTTTACATCACTTACAAATATGAAATCAGAGAGTGTGATGCAGGAATATCATAAGGTTTTTTTCTTGCTTTCTGGCCTTACCTTTCTCTTTACTTACTAAATTAAATTGTTCAAGTGCTCATTCTATATATAAAAGAATCATGTCACTTCTCTATCAATCCCTCACTAACCATGGCAGCGGCCACCTGTGATACTGGGAAATGGTTGGCATAATGCTTACTTCTGACTCACATCTTTCTTAAGCTCACTATCCACAACTGTTGAACTCATAACCATGTTCCAGTTCTGGCCACTGCCTGGGGCACCAATACGTTCATCTTTGTTCCTTCATTTATTGAAGCACTATGTCCATAAAGTTGATGTGTAGCAGACATTTACTGACTTCTTATGTGTAAAAGAGGGCTTATAATATCAGTCAAATAAGTAATTTTGAATCTAATCCAACACAGCATTGTTCCTAAAAATACATAAAAGTATTTCTCTCCATATGAAATGCCTCACCATTTCTACTTGCAGTCCTAAACCTCCTAACGCACTTGTCTGCTTCTTATGGAATCCATGACAAACTCCTCCCATGAAATAAAATCTAAAATAAAACAAGCTAAAAACCTCTACAAAACAATATCCCAGTTGAAGCCAAATAAATGTCACTTTCTTAAGTGATAAGGTTTACAATTTAAAACTATGTCTAAAATGTCTCCAACTTATGTTATACTCACATGTCTTATATTTTATAACTTTATGATCTATCATAATTTTTTCTCCTTCCAACAATATACTAATTTTGTTTCAAAAGAAAATTGAGTTCTCCTTCCAGGCCCATAAGTTCATACAGCAACAGCTTTTAATATATCATTTCTCCCCAAATAGATGTAAAATATAGAGGATAATGGAGATTGTTAAAAGGAAATTTTAGACTACATTAAAATTATAATAAAATGTAATCATAGCAAGGCTAGCATAATGAAAATAATCCAGAAAAAAGAATTGTTTTTGAGTGCTGTAGTAATTTTGTGTTTATCAAATACTGTCTTGAGATGAGCAGGGGATTCCCAATGGAAGAAATGTCATAAATCAAGTACAAAGGGGATATTTTGGATCATCCTTGATTTTTCTCATATCCACTAATATTAAGGAATACCTTGAAACCTGTTCCCCTTGATCTTCATAGATCAGGCATAGCTCCTCCTTTCTTGGATCAAAGCCACAGCTAGAATAATTAACATTCTCATAATCAATTATGAGCAAGGATCAAACAAATGAGTAAATAAATATGTGTATGTAAAATATTTTAGATTTTTCCAAAATTAGTTTGGAATACAGTGATAGGTTGGCATATATACATCCCTATGTATCTCTCTATATGTGCATAGTTGGGATGTATGTATGGTTGAAATGTGTGTTTTTAATATGCTTACGCTGTTATAGGAATTCATTTTCCATTTATTCACAATAGAATATCATTCCCTAAGGAGTTAGAGGAGATTGAGTTCTTTTTTTCATGTTATCTCTCAATTTATGATATTGTGTGAGGTAATTTCTACATCCCATACAAGGTTACATGCCTTTTTTCCATACCCTATAATTTGTACAGATTACTTGTTTCAAATCTAAAGGGCTGCAGGCCAGGGTTGGCAAGAGGAGAAGTTGATACAGAACTGGGTTCACTGATAGCAATGGGAATAACAGGACTCAAAATGAGAGGCCAAGTTTCAGCAATGGCTACCAGAAGTCAGGCAATTATCCTGCCTACTCTTGATCTCTTTATTTTTAGCAAACGATACTCTTTCTAGCTGCCCATCTTCACCTAGACATTTATCTTAATCTAAGGAACTCCAATCACTATTAGCTATCATCATAGATTCTTCTAAGTCAGCTTCCCCCATCCCATCTTTGTCCTTGCCCGTTAAGGCCATAATGGCGATTACGTCCACTTTACTTTGAGGACTGAAGTGCTATTACAGTTTCTGCTCTTCCAAAATTCTAGTGATAACACTAGGAGACCCAGTTCTATAATAGCATCTCATGTTCACAGTCTTGTCTTAGCACAACCACTACTGGGCTCATTGATAATGCTGGAGTTCCTCTGACTAATACATTTCTCAAGACTGTAGTGAGCCAAGTATCCCCTGGAATCTTCCAAAAGACACAGATATCTGCTATGTTCCTGGGTCTTATAGATCCACTCTAGCATGGATCTCTCTCTCTCTCTCTCTCTCTCAGAGCCCTTTGATCCCTTTCTCAGCAATGTACCAGGGGAGACATGACATCTCCACTTCATTTACTGTGAGCCAACATTCTTTTCCAAGTGTTCAGGAAGAAACCCAAGAATATTAGGATCAGCTCCAGGTACCCTTGCCAGGACATTAAATCCTAGCCATGGGGAGCATGCTCTCATATCAACAAACTGTCCCTTATCCAGACTTAAATTCCGTCCCCCTAGACCAAGGTCTATTTGAAAGCATACTCTTGAGCTCCTGCCTGTATATATTACCCAGACCCCTGCAGCTCCTCTATGAATATTCTTCCTCTTAGTAGAACCATGCTGATACTTGACCCAAAAAATATATGATGTTCATTATTTCTAAAAATCAGAGAAATATGCATTGATGTATCAAAAAGATACATCTCTTACCTGACAAACTCACAAAATGAAAGAAAACAGAGATACCCAGTGTTGAAGAAAGTAGAACACACACACACATGGGATTTACAGATCTCACTGGCTACAGTGGGTTTTGAACAGCTTTTTTTTTTTTAAAGGCAAATCTGTGCTTTCCGTTAAGTTTTAAAATGCACATAATTGATTGTTTCTAGGTGTACATTCCTCAGGAGTTGAACATGTAACCAAAGACCTATTGCAATGGTCTTCACTGATAGATTGTAAAATCCAGTAAGTGAAAACAGTAAGGAAAAACGGGAGGGAGGGAGAAAGGAAAACAAAAGACAAAGACAATATTCATCTCACTAAATCTTTTCCTTTAGAATATATGCCATTATGTTTTCTATTACTGTGCCATGTGCTTTCAGGATTTGTTTTCAAAAGCTTTCGTTTCATAAAATGATATGGAAGTGTTCCTTCTTTTTCTATCCTGTAGAATAGTTTAAGTAGCAATGGAATCACCTGGTCTGTTACAGGTCATTGTAATACTCTGTGAAAACTAGGGGCGTCGGGTTTTTTCTGCATTTGTTTTTACCTGGCAATCTTTTACATCTTTCTGATTCTTCTCTCTAAGCTCTGTTAGTACATTCTAATACTACTCAGGCATTATTTTGGTAAAATATATTTTCTTGAAAGTTTTAAAGGCTTTCAAATTTATATGCAGAGTTGTTTAACGTCATTTTTAAGATATTCACTTTTTTAAAGATTATTTTTCCTTTGTCATTCACATTTTTTATCTTGGTGTCTACATATCCTCTCAAAGTTGGTTATTAAGTTGGATAGGGTGTTGACTGCTTATTAAATATTTTTCCATGACATAGTTTTTAATTGTTTTAATCAGCCCCATTCTTCAAATTATGTTTTAGTTTTTATTAATTTATACTTTCATCCTTTATTTTCCTTTGCTGATATTTTATAATTTGAGCTTTTCATTTAATCATTTTTTCCTCACTTTTTAAATTGTAGAACTATTGATTGCTATGAATTATATCTAGGCATTGATTTAGCAATGTCCCATAGATTCTCCTATATATATCATTTTTATTATTTTTTCTAGGTATTTTCCAATTTAATTTTTGTACCAATAATTGTTTACTAGAATTTCTTTAGGATATAATTCAAAGGAGTTTTGCTATTTTGTTGTTAATTGTAGCTTTAGAAATGAATTTTATGTGTATTACTCATGGTTATATAATGCGGGTTGTGTTATCTATAATTAGAGGATTATAGTTTCTTTTTTACTTAATATATGGTCAGGTTTTGTGAATGTTCTATGTGCAGTTGAAAAGACATTCACTAGAGCTTGGGCTCAGAGTTAGATAAATATCACTATTGATATTTACCATATTGATTAGGCTGTTTAGATCTTTTATATCCTTGTTAATTTGTTGTCAACTCAATTCATCTTAGAGAGGTGTGTTAGTTATCTCATATTACTATTACTTTATGTATTTATCCTTGCGTGTCTGGTATTTTTATGAAAGGTGTTGGTGCGTTTTCTTGTGGACTGTGGCCCTTTGCATTATAAAGAAGAAGTTGTATCAGTCCCTGTGTCAATATCATTACCATATTTTAATTTTCATATCTTAGTATATCCTTAAATATCCTTTCCTTAACTCTTTTGAATTTGGGGGGTATTTTTTTCATTTTATGAATATCTTATTTATAATATAGTATAAACAGATTTGAATTTTGCTTTATTAGCAAGCTATATTTTTCTTTTGATTGGTAAGATAGGGCCATTTAAAAAAAATTTAAGGTTTTTTTTTGTTTTGTTTTTTTTTTAATTTTTATTTATTTATGATAGTCACAGAGAGAGAGAGAGGCAGAGACACAGGCGGAGGGAGAAGCAGGCTCCATGCACCGGGAGCCTGATGTGGGATTCGATCCCGGGTCTCCAGGATCGCGCCCTGGGCCAAAGGCAGGCGCCAAACCACTGCGCCATCCAGGGATCCCAAAATTTAAGGTTTTATTCATTTATTCATGAGAGACACAGAGAGAGAGAGAGAGAGAGAGAGAGAGAGAGAGAGGCAGAGACACAGGCAAAGGGAAAAGTAGGCTCCATGCAGGGCGTGGGACTCCATCCTGGGACTCTAGAATCATGCCCTGGGCCAAAGGCAGGTGCTAAACCACTGAGCCACCCAGGAATCCCGATAGGGCCATTTATATTTGTTAATAGGACCAATTTATTTGCTTAAATTAGCTGCCTCTCTCTTGTTATATTTGTACTTAATTTTCAAAATTATAATTTTACTAATTAGCTCCTAAACTGTTTTAAAATTTAGTATCCCCATTCTGTGCAATAATTAAATTTGCTAGTAATTTATTTCCTATTCACTCATTTTTCCCCAATTTATTTTAAAGTAATATTTTACCAACAAACTAATACTTATAAGGCAATTAGTAATCTTTCCCCCTTAGCTTTATTCAAGTATTATTCACAAAAATTGTATTTAAAAATTATAGACTCCTTGTAAAATTAGTATTATATATACTGTGTTAGAAAATATCCTTTCATTTTCATCTATGTAATTTTGTTTACATATACGTCAACAATCTCACCAGACATTTTGCTGAAGTTTGTTCTAGTTTGTTTTTTTTTTTCTTGGTTGTCTGAAGTTCATTCCTAGGAGATTGCTCAACAAGCTCTCAAGAGAGCAATCCTTTAGTTCTGACATATTAATAACTTAATAACTATTGGTCTCTGGCCTCTATACTTAAAGTCAGCTTGGCTGAAATAAAAAAAATCTTAGTTCATATTTTAATTCCTTGACTACCTGAAATGTGTTCATCCATTGTGTTTTGGGATGAAGTGTCACAGGGATTTTCTTTCCTTTATGAGACTTTCATGTTTGTCTTGGTTGATACTGTGAGAGTCCAGGACAGGCTGCCTCAAAATATGTCATAGTGGCATACTGATTACCTTGAATTAAAATTACTTAAGAAACAACCAGTGCAAGAAGAACACTGACCTTCCTTTATCTCCAGAAAGCAGGAAATAAATCTCCCATGTCAAATGTACCCTCCCTGTACCAGGAAGTAGGGAGACATATTTATCAGAGACAGAGAATTCAGGGCCTATATAAAAAAAGCTTATTACTTTTACTGATTTAATACCCCAGCCTAATTTTTATTTAGAATTCTGAACTAGTTGAAGTTCTCAAACATAAGTTTTCTTTGTCCTGTCAATTCCTTGCACATATGTTTCTTTGCCTAAAAAAGTATAATAGCTGCCTACCTTGGTCACTTCTTAGGTCCCAGATCTATGAGATTTTCAAGTATATGAAGTAAAATTTTTTCCTGTTAGTCTGCTTTATGTCATTTTAATTCTTAGATCAGGTGGCTGAAGTTTGAAGAGTGAAGGAAAATTTTTTCTCCCCAACAATGTATATAAAACTCAGCAGTTTAAGTAGAATATATTTGGTTCTAAAATCATCTTCCTGTGTAGACAATATGTCCTATCAGTATGAATGTTCAGTTCTTTCTCTTATTCCTTCTCCACATAAATATGCTAACACAAAGAAACCGACAAACATATGCACACATATTTTTCTTTTTAATTGCTTTGTTTTTTCTTTACATGAATTCTATTCCTTTCTCTTTTGAGTTTGTTTTTTCCCAATTTACTCATTTACTTAGTTGATTGTTTTGTTGTTCTGTGTCTCTTTCCTTGATGATATTTGCCATTATGTCTATTCACTTTTGTATACCGCCTAGTTCAATCTTTACAAAATAATTTTATTCATTTTGTTTTAAATCTGTCCTCTGTACAGCCTACCTTTGTTTATCCTTCTTATTTTTTGAGCTTTACTTTTTTTCATTTTTTTATACTTTAATCAAAATTCTCTACTAGCTTCAATAATTTTAATTTATTTTATCTTACTTTGAATTCATGTACTTATATTTTTCTCTAATGTATATGTTGACTTTGAACTCAGTTCTCTTACACATTTTTCCTTAAAATACCATTGCATGGAGTTTAACCATAATATTTTTTGTTGCTTATGTTGAAAGGAGATGAATTGTTCTGTACTCTTAAAAGAATACTTCTCCTAGCTTTTGGTTTGGTCAACTGTAATCTTCCCAGTTTAACTCTTCAAATGCTCCCTTTGTAATGTATTGCTAATTATTTAAAGTTTGGAAATATGGCACAGTTAAAATCTGCCTCCTAAGAACACCCCTTCATTATCCAAATATTTTTATACATGAAGTTCAGTGTTGCTGCCTTACATTATTTGGACACTATGTCCAGCAGTTTTTATTAAGTTTGTCTCTCTTCTCTTGAAAGGAAGTTGTAAGTAGGAAATGAATTAACCATCAAAATTTTAGGCCTGATTTTCCTACAGCTGTTTAGTGAATAACAATGGTTTCTTCTACTTATCCACAATTTGCCAACTGAATACTTGGAATTGACAAGAGTAAGAATTTACTTTCTAATTTTGCAAGAAAAAAAAAACATGACTTGTTCTGTGGCAGAATAAACAAGATTATACAAACTTTCTAACTTTTTAATGTGACAATTAAATGTTTAAAAAAGCCCTAAGAAATTTTAAATTAAATTTTAAAAATCCCTATGAGGATATATATTACTATGACTTAATCTACAGTCTTCATTAGACTAGGCATAGGTAAATATGTATTCTGTGTCTTCAACTGGGTCTGTGATCATAATATGAAGAGTTACTTTAAAGGGACTATTATCAGCACATCCTCAGAAGTCACTCTCAGGGTTAACTGTAATGCTTTTATGTTAGCAGTACATCTTTGGCTTCAGTTCATCCTGTAGCATGACCACCTAAGTAGATTTTTTTTTTTTTAATTTTTTTTTTTTTAATTTTATTTATTTATGATAGTCATACAGAGAGAAAGAGGGAGAGGCAGAGACACAGGCAGAGGGAGAAGCAGGCTCCATGCGCCGGGAGCCTGACGTGGGATTCGATCCCGGGTCTCCAGGATCGCGCCCTGGGCCAAAGGCAGGCACCAAACCGCTGCGCCACCCAGGGATCCCACCTAAGTAGATTATAATACTCTCCTTCCTTCTCTACTGTTGCTAGTAAACTGTAAGATAATTGCATTCATTGTTGTAAAAGGTAATTACATACAGTAATTGCCTAGGCATGATATTTTAAATATTAAGAGTATAAAGTTGTCTCAAAAGAGTTATAGAATATATTCATTTTAAAGTATAAAATATTTTAACACAAACACACACACACATTTTACAAAAAGCCAAATTTAAAGAGGCACAGTAAACACACCTATAAAAAAGCACATAATTCCTAATTCCAACAAATTCTGTATTCATAAAAGTGTGAGATACAAGAAAGCCTTTTATATTGAAACCAGTGGGTCATTTGAAATGAAAGTTACATTTAGAAAAGTTCCTTCACTTCAGAGTTAACAAAGTTAGAGAAATGAAAATTCAATTCCCATATGAATTAATACTATATTCCTTTTTTCCCCAAAAATCAGTAACTTAGACCTAATTTTGCCTTGGATTCCAGCCAAATTGGCAAGGAAATTCATTAAAAATAAAAGCATTACTGTTCATAATACCAGATCAAGAAGATTGATTTGCACAACATTTATTATAGGCTAAACAAATGTTAAAGGTACATAGCCCATACAACTGCCTCAGGTAAAGCACTGCCAGAATCATTTATCCAACCAGCAATAAATCTAGCCAGCAAATGTTAATATATATATATATATATATATATATATATATAGTTAATTTGCCATGAATCTGTAAATGACTCTTAGTAAAAAAAAAATTTTAAAACTCAGTACCTTTTAGAAATTAGATCGCATGTAATTTTAACATACCATCACTCTTGTTTTAGTAAATAAAACTGTAAGAGTAAAAAAAAAAAAAACCCTATCTATTCTTTTTTTTATTGTGGTAAAATACACATAATATAAAATATATCATTTAAATAATTTTAAGAGTACAATTAAGAGGCATTAAATACATGCACAGTGCTGTGGAACCATCAACATTAACTCCAGAACTTTTTTATCATCCCAAATTGAAACTCAGTACCCAGTGAAAAATAATTCTCCATTATTCTGTCTCCCCATTCCTGGTAACCACCATTCTACTTTCTGTCTCTATAAATTTGCCTATTCTATGTATTTTATACAAGTGGTTCCAGACAATATTTATTCTTTTGTGTCTGGCTTATTTCATTTAGCATAATGGTTTAAAAGGTCACCAATGTTGTCCATATCAGAATTTCATTCCTTTCAAGGGCTGAGTAACTTAACATTGCATATATACCACATTTTGTTTATCTGTGAATCTACTGATGGGCATTTGGGTTGTTTTCACCTTACAACTATTATGAATGAACTGCTACAAACATTGGTATACAAATATCTATTTAATTTTCTTCTTTCCAATTATTTGAAAACATATCTAGAAATGTAATTGCTGAATTATATTTAACTTTTGGAGGAACAATTATACTGTTTTTCATTCAAATTGTTAAAAAATTGTCATTTTTTTTTTTTTTTGCTTTAATGGCTAAGATTTATTACCAGTAAGCTAATGAAATGAAAACATTTTTAGAATAATATTATATTTTTAATTAAAAAAACAAATTGAGTGTTTAAACGTTCTATCATATAGTATTCTCTAATACTGTATAGCCAACTTGCTTTTAAAATTTTTGAAGGAAAGCATAATTTCACTGTTCAAATCATATATAAACAAATGTAAAATCTATAGTTCACCCAAACAAAATATATGCAGTTATCATTTTTCTCAGTCTATTTTCAGACTGGATTTTTCTACATATATTCAAGTTTTTACATTAACATAAAATGGGAAATTATTATATATACTGATGTACGTATTTTATTACTTAATATCTCTCTGCATCCTTTCATGTAAACTCATCATTGTATTTCATAATATGGATAGACCATAATTTATACAACAGAAGTTTTAATGGCAACCTAACTCACTTTTAGGATTTTGTTATTACAAATAATGTTTCACTTAATATTCTTGCAAATATGTATTTGTCAAGTTGTGGGATTATTTTTCTGTATGAAAAATGATGAGAAGAATTCATAGGTCAGGGTTATACACTTTCCAAATTACTAGTTTTTATACAGTTACCTCTTGCTATTAGAAAATCTGTTTTTTTCTATATAGCATTATGCTAAAGCCAAGATTACAAAAATATTCTGTATAATTCATCTTATAATATTTTATAGTTATAAACTTCAAGGTATCTGAAATTTACTTTTTTCATGGTGGTATCTGAAATTTACTTTTTCATGGTGGTAGGTAGGAATTTAATTTATATTTTCCAAAAAGGTTCAGATATATTTATGAATTTAAACTGAAATATTAGAAATATTTCCTTACTATCTTCACTTGATCTAAATTGCTATGTAGCAAAACTAATTAAAAATGTGCTTGTGTGAGTTTTGATTTCTAATTTTGGATGCAGGGGAAGTTGAGTGTTTCTTAATGCCTGAATACAGTAAAGTAAAATGAGTTTAAATTAGCTTATGTAAGACAAGCATGATAAAGATTGATTTGTTTGGGATTATTCAAAGTTATAGAATCAGAATTCAAGTCTAACCATAAAAATGAAAAAGGAATAAAATTCTTTTTAAGAGAATATTTTAAATTCAACCTAACAAGGTCAGTTACTCTCACAGACCAATAGAGTATATTATCAATTCCCTTCCTCAAAGGTGTTACAGTATATTTTAAATCATATTGTCCCACACCCAAGAAAAAAAATTAAGTACATGTGTAAAAATTAACATGTACTAACATTTTTTGATATATACCAAGATCTTAAATAAAGGAAATACTACTTAGTAAAATACATATCACTTTAAAATTCCTTTTTTTTTATTTTTTTAAATTTTTTTTAAATTTTTTTTTTCACTTTAAAATTCCTGATAAAAGTGTACCCTGTTGAAATTGCTTATTGGTTTTCCCTACTATAATTTACCACATTTCAAGTTTTGTCTTGTTTTTTCACTCTTTATTCATCTTATAAATACTTTGTTATACACACAAGTCATATGATACGATATAAAAATGAGTCTTAACCAATAATAGTTTTAAAAGGATTAGAATATTCTTTGAATAGTTCATACTTCCATAACTTAATAATCAAAGAACAGCTAAAAAGTTTACTCAGAAGAGAAGTCATAGTCCCCAAATATTACATTTACTTACAATATGAACAACTGGTGGAATATAAATCAATGAGAAGCTTTGAAAAGCTTCTCTTTCAAAAAGATTTTCTAAAATTAAAAAAATTTCTGCATTTTAGGGTCTATGATCTAGGACATTTTCCCAATTTTGTCCTCTATCAATGAAGCTTTATTTCTTTTTAAATTTATTTAAATTTATTTATTCATGAGACAGAGAGAGAGGCAGAGACACAGGCAGAGGGAGAAGCAGGCTCCACGCAGGGAGTCCGACGTGGGACTGGATCCCAAGTCTCCAGGATCATGCCCCGGGCCAAAGGCAGCGCTAAACCGCTGAGCCACCAGGGCTGCCCTGAAGCTTTATTTCTTAAATAATTAGCTACTCTTAAAATAAACTGTTTGCAGGACTGTATGACTTCATATGCAGAAATAAAACCAAACCTAGAATATCCATTTACTTAAGTAAGTTTTATCTTCTTTGTCTTGTCCCTTTTTTAATGTTGAAACATGATGATATAATGGAGTTCATTATCAGCCTAAATCAACTTATAGATGGAAGTTAATGACAGAAAAATAATGTATCATAGAGTTCTTTGTGTGGTGTTTCCTTAATGCAAAAAATAAATTGCATTGTAGTTTTCAGTTTCAATGATGCTGGTTATGATTTCCCTGAGTAAGCATAATTTTGTTTAGTAACCTCAGTTCATAGAAGCAGCCAGACAATTGCTGTCAACTTAACGCAGCCATTGAATCTTTCTATCTCCTACTAATATCCTTGCCATCCTTAAGCTGATTCTTACATCTTAGCTTTCAGAAAATGAGTGATTACACCTTCATACCCTTTCTCTCCGGCTTTATAGAATGGACTGAATTACTTAATAGGTCTTGTTCTGCCCTTTGAGTTCCAGGTCTGAATTCTCTGCTGAACTATCTAAGAGTCTTAAAAATAAATTCTCAATGAAGTCATAGCCTCCATTTCTCTTTGAACTTTTATACAAATGTCACAATGACCTATTATATAAAATTAATTCAAAGCATAATGTTACGTATACTTTTACCCTTTATTTAGTTTTCAACTTCAGTGATTCCTCATTACCACGGTAATGAATTTCAGAGACATAGGCAAATGGACATAAGGGAATAGACTAATAGGAAAAACAATATTCAACTTCATATAGTTCTTTCTGAATCATGTATAGTACAACATACTTAAGAAAAAAAGAGAATATGTTTTGATTCTGGTTTTATTCTTTCAATAGTACTATTTCAAAAATAATTAGTTCAGCTTTGTGATAGAAAGCATATCATCAAGTAATAAAGCAAAATCTCACACCAAGTAATGGAGTACCAGAAATAAAATGGTAGTAAAATGAAATCCACACTATTTAACTGCATTACCAAATTATATGTGTAAATCCTGTTTGTATTTTAAGTGCGATTTATATATCTTTAAAATTATGTAGACAAAGCATAATCCAAATGACCAGAACAAATGATTAAAAAAGATTGTGTTAAAAAAAAAAAAAGATTGTGTTACAGTAGAAAAAGGAGAAAAAAATAGAGGGATGAAAGAAACTTCCTTAATCGCAGATGTGACCTTTGAAGTAATCTCAGCCAATTGTATCATTTAAAAATGGGAAAATATACTCCAGCAAAAGCAACTAAGTTGTATAAGTCATAATGCCATAGCAATTAGATCTAAGAACTCATATTATTTATCATATCAGTAAATTACTGAGGCAATATCATTCAAGGGAGAAGATCAATTATTTTTTATTCTTCAAAGCTCTTATCTAATAACAATACATACATTCACTGGCGCCTTACCCAATTCCTTTTAGTTATTCTCCTTTGTTACAATTAAATAATGCATACAAGCATAACTAAATCATGAAAATAATAAATTTTCACCTGTAAAGTTTGAAACTAATTTCTTGTTTTGTGTTGGATACTGAGATTAGGTTCAAATTTAATTAGGATAGCCCTATATGAAAGTTGCACATGCACAAGTAAAATTTAAAGGAAGGACAAGGAAGAGTAATTAGAAGGAATAAAATTTGGTAATGACAAAAAATATGAAAAGGTAGAAGAATTAAACAAGATGTGCATAGTATGTACAAAAGAGAAATGTCTTTTCATATGATTAAAACCATAATTTGAAAATACAATATGCACACAACTAAATGCTTTCAAATCTCAGCATGTTTTCAGGGGAAAAACAAGACATAGGGATCCCTGGGTGGCGCAGCGGTTTGGCGCCTGCCTTTGGCCCGGGGCGCGATCCTGGAGATCCGGGATCGAATCCCACGTCGGGCTCCCGGTGCATGGAGCCTGCTTCTCCCTCTGCCTATGTCTCTGCTTCTCTCTCTCTCACTCTGTGCCTATCATAAATAAAAAAAAATTAAAAAAAAAAACAAGACATACATTTTTGTGAATTAGATACTTGAACATATACCCATTCTTTTTTTTTTTAATTTTTATTTATTCATGATAGTCACACAGAGAGAGAGAGAGAGAGAGAGAGAGAGAGAGAGAGAGGCAGAGACATAGGCAGAGGGAGAAGCAGGCTCCATGCACCGGGAGCCCGATGTGGGATTCGATCCCGGGTCTCCAGGATCGCGCCCTGGGCCAAAGGCGGGGGCCAAACCGCTGCGCCACCCAGGGATCCTTTTTTTTTTTTTAAATTTTTATTTACATATACCCATTCTTAATGAAGTCTGTTCTAAGTATCCAGCCAGTCGAAATATTAGCCTGAAGCTCATTCCATCAGTTATTCTCTATTCTGCAACTTCGCTACACAGATTGAAGATGTGCTCTATTCTACAGGGCTATAGTAGCAGCAATCTTATATATCTTTTTACATGAGTAAAGATATAGAAAGCATCTGATTTAAAACAAAACAAGCAGAGCTTTATTTAAACAGGTGAAATAACTGGCCTAGAACATAGAAAATGAATGACTTGAGGAGAGGATCTTAGAATAAAGAATTTTTTTAAAGGTTTTATTTATTTTTGTATTTGAGAGTGAGACAGCACAAACAGGTGGAACAGCAGAGAGAGAGGGAGAAGCAGGCCCCCTACTGAGCAGGGTGTCCAATGTGGGGCTCGAACTCAGAACTCTGGGATGAGGATCCAAGCCAAAGATGCACTTAACCGACGGAGCTATTTAGGCGGCCCAGAATAAGGAATTTTTATACTCCCTGTTACAGTATCATCATGTATCACTCAGCACAGTAAAATTAAACTATAATTTTTTTCAATATATGCACAGTCCTAAGCTAGATACCAAGTCAAAGTCTGGTTTTTCAAGTTCTGTCCCCTAGTCCACTTGCATTTGTGGTCAGAAACAAATTGTTTTAAAGTTGTTGTTCTTGATGCCTGAGCTACTACAAATAATGAATCCTATTTTAAAAGTATATTTTAAGGGATCAAAATAAGTCAGCATTATTACCTTTCAAGAAGGAAAAACATATGAAAAGTTAAAAATCTCTTATGGTTCTTTTAGCAAGTCATGCTTTATATTGGATCTATTCCCTATTGACAGGTAAGAAGGAATGGTTAACAATTTGAAGGAGGAAAAAAACCAACACAGACTGCCTCTTTTGAAGTTTCTCCTTTTCTACCTTTTAAAGAATTTGGGTAAAAGTTCACAAGCTTGAAGCTGGTGACAGTCTTTTGCACGCCTTCAATGCTTCTCGACAAGCCTTCATTTATAAGATATTTGAGGATAATATAATTGCATGAATATACATGGAAGGGCTATAGAAATTTTCCAATTCATTCCCAAAAATAATGTCTAGGAGATATGAATTATTATTATTTTTCCCCACCAAAGGAGACAAGACCTTTAGGTCTTTGAATGAGACAGAATATATAGGATCTGTAACATTTTAGAGGTTTCAGAATTTCAGTGATCTGGTTAAAGAGACTGGATAAAACAATATTTATTTTTCCTAATGGGTCCTCCAAGAAATAAATCACTCTCATATCAAACTTTTGCTGGATCCAAATCTTTGGCTTCTCTGGTTTTGGATGATAATCA
Organism: Vulpes vulpes; assembly: GCF_048418805.1. Classification (NCBI taxonomy): domain Eukaryota; kingdom Metazoa; phylum Chordata; class Mammalia; order Carnivora; family Canidae; genus Vulpes; species Vulpes vulpes. The sequence goes on from NW_027325670.1 coordinate 863,497, forward strand.
TGTGCTTACCTTTGCTTTTATTTTTTTATCCTTCCCCTTTCATATTTATTGATACAAAAAGTTGGCTAAGTTTAAATCAAGTCTAGACTTATTGATTGCAACTTGCCATTTAATTGTATATTCTGTTATATAGTAATAACAGGAAAGCATTCTGAGATGTTTGCATGAAGGGTGTCATGAATAGCAAATACAAGTGATGGATGGATTATGTACTAGGTTTTTAAATGTATTAGCTAACCTACTTACTAAACCACTTAAAAATATTTTTAAAAATTCTTGGGATCTGGGGAGACAAGGAAGATTGGAGGGAAACAAATGCTGTATTGATTACTTTTAAGAGTTAAAAAGAATGATCTCCAATAACTTGAAAGAATGACATCAATACTTAATAAAATAATGGACCAGATATTCAGGGAGGAAATGTTAAGTCCAGAGGCAATAAAAATCAAGAACAATAAAAAAGATGATTTTTCAGGTGAAAATTATGACAGGTTATCAATATTAATTCCCAATAGAATTAAAAAATAGCAAGTAGAAGAAAAACAGTGCATCCAATCCTCAGTTAATAAATGACGTCTAAAAAGACCTAGGATTTTATTAAGTATTCTCAAAGTCATATTCAAGTATACCTATTCTTATACTAGCCAGAATTTTTTGTTTATACTCTTACCTGTAATCCTCCATTGAACTTTAAGGATTCTAGCAAGCAAGAAAGCTCTTGAGAGAAAATGCATGAAAAGGATATACGTAATACAATATTACATTTCACTCCGGGTTTCTGAAAGCAATCTCCAGTCTACACTGAGGGGCATTGAGATTTAATGGCATGAGTGTAGATATTGGAGCTAAGAGATCTTGGTTAAATTTTGCCCCTTCTCACATTCTAAATACATAACCATGTGCAATCTGCTTCATCTTTATTATGTACAGTGTGTCATCCACATAAAAGTGGATAAACTACATTCTCTTACTTTGCATGAGCATTAGACATACAATGTCTAAATTATGATAAACACCAAATCATTGGTATTTTCTAAAGGTTGTTTCAGTTCATTGTAGACATTCCCATGACCTTAAGTCCTGTTATTCAGTAACAAATTTTCGTGAAGAATCTCCTTAATTCCATGTACTCTGCCCAGCAGTAAAAATGCAATTGTTTGGTAAAGAGATCAAATCCTCATGTAACAGGGATTTGGGCTAGTAGATGAGCTAACATAAACACAAAAAGGGATAACTCAAAACAACAGAAATACAGATGTGTGTGTATATATAATGTCAAACTACAATAAAAGTTCTGAAAAGTTTAGATGCTTATCTGAGCTTTGGTTACTGAAAATCTGTATGAGTCCAGTTTTTAAACCAATGATCTCTTTTCCTTATCAATTGCTTTCCTACAGATTCTGGATCTTTAATCTTTATAGGGTAATTCAGCATCATGCTAGGCTGTCCTCCATCTCCCCCACAATCTTGTTTCAAACAAGGCTGAGACAATGGTGCCTTCAGGGATAGATGGCCCAGGTTCCTGCTCTCAAGTATCACTTGGGATTGAGGTTTTCTCTAATGCCCTTAGGTAAACCAGAAACCCAGAACTCACTAACTCACAATCTTCCCTTTTTCCCTCTTTTTATCATCTAACATAATTTAATCTTTAATATGTATGCACAGCCAACTAAAATGCAAGCTCTATAAAGCTTCTAAACCATTGTGCTCTTCTAAGCACTAAAGCATACTAAACGAGTATTAGAGCATAGTTAAGTGTTTAATATTTCTTCATCAATCAATGAAGACTAGAGATATGGTTGTAAACCAAAACTGGAAACAGTAATAGACTCCAGAACAATAAAAAAGATTTTTAGCCTGCATGTTTTCCTCCTCCCTTTTCATCAATTTCTTCCTTCCTTATTTCCTATCCCCTTTTATTTTTTTCCCCAGTTTTGTTTATTTAAGTTATCTCTATACCCGGTATGGGGCTCAAACTCATGACTCCCAAGATCAAGAGTCACATGCTCCTCTGACTAAGCCAATCAGGTACCCCCTTACCCACTTTAATTTTTACCCTTTCCCTGCTAAATATTCAGAGTAAAGTAGAAGATGGCCATCAAAAATGAAGAGAACATGCAAGAAATCGATGAATAAACCCAGAGGAAATTGGAAAAAATACAATGGTTCCAGGGCACATGTGGAATGATTAGAAGTTAGACGGGAAAGGCTGGCTAAACATATTCAGGTTTCATAAACCCTGTGAGAGAGTTCCATTTTTTTCCTGATGGATAATAGAAGCCGGAAAAGAGTTCTTTTGGGACAGTAACATGACCAGATTTGTGTGTATATTGCTATAAACACCTTTTCTGGTATTCCTCCTACTTTTGAACTCCATTTTTTCCCCCACAGTACCCACAGCAACTCCAATTTAATGAAAACAAACTTCGTACGGCCAACCTTCCCATGATAAGTTCGGGATTAGACATCAGTTCATTCCCTGAGACAGAGTTTCCTCAATTTGTCTTCTTTAGTAAGACTTTTCTGTCCTTTGGTACCTCCATAGGGAGCAGGCATGATATTCTGCAACCTCCTTGCTACTCCCTGTTAAAAATTTTGATTTTCCTTTAAGCCTCCTGAAAACAACGACAGTGCTCCTATTTTATCTCCGTGCTGCTATTTATTAGCTCCAAGGCAACTTCCTTGATATCTTCCTTATTAATTAAGGATGTAGCACCTGTTTCATAGTAAATCATCAAATCTTATTACCAGTCTAGAAGGGTCTGATGTTTATGTGTATATTCTCTCCAACCTCATTGTCAATGTGATCTTTATCAAATGTAAATCAGAACATGTCACACTACTCCGTAGAATCTTTCACAGCTTTTTTTTTTTTCCTCTCTTTTGCTCTCCTAGATTAAAAAAATGCATACTCCTTAGCCTGTTAACAGTTCTCAACCAAGGACAATTTTGCCCCTAGGCAAAATGTTCCCTGGGGAATATTCATGAATACCTGAAGACATTTTTGATTGTCACAATTGGAAAGGTGCTTCTGACATCCAGTGGGTAGAGACCAGGAATGCTGCTAACCATCTTAAAATACACAGAGTAACACCTCACAACAAATAATTATCTGGTCCAGTATGTCAGTAGTGCTAAAGTTGAAAATACTTGGCCTAAGTCTTCAGTGATTTGGAGCCTATCAGTCCAACAGAACTCTTACTAATCTACTCACTCACTCACTCACTCACTCACTCACTCACATTTGAGCCATGCAGACTCCTCCTTTTTGGTTCTTTACTGTCAAGCTTTTTCCTACCTCAAGAGCCTTGGTTATTACTGCTGCCTGAAACAGTTTCTCTAAGTCCCATTTCAGATGGAGAAGAGTGGACCATGGTGTGAAAACACAAACGACATGAATGGGTCAGAGCTCAGATATGAAACAGATCTAAGGAAGCCCTACAGAATTCAGGGCATTATTAGGTATGTGAAGGAGCTGAGGATTTTACCTAAGGACAATGGAAGCAAGTAAGCATGAGAACAGCATGAAGAAGTTTGTTTTAATATAGTAATAATGTTTCTCCATGGTACCATCTATGGATCATATTTCAAGTTTAGGATTTGGGTATTTTTATAAAGCATTTTTAACTCATATATTCTCCAATAGGTCCATGATAAAATGAAGATTGTTTCCTCACCAGTAAATGTTAATAAAGTGGTTAAATTCATCTCCCAGGATCACATGAGCTCACAAGTAGGACAGGCAGTACTGTATCCCAAGTCTAGTCTGATTCCAGATTTAGCTCCTCCCACCACAGAAGAGCAGTTCTGTAAAAGAAAGATAGTCAAGACAGGATAGCAATTCTGTATACCACTTAGGGCTGGGGTAGACTGGGAGGCATTGGAAACATGAATCTAAGGGATAGCTCTGGAGAGAGAATTATTAGATGGATCTGAGTGGCAAACTTGCAGTTGTCAGGACTTAAGAACAGAATGTGAAGATGAGGGAAAGAGGAAAAGATCATAACTGAACTGGTTTCCGGCTGTGATAATAGGTGTTACTGCTGTTTATTTTTCATTACTGTTGAACATAATAGTGGTGGAAATGGTAAATGGTTAAAGCAGATGACACTTCCAGTTTTGTGATTATGGAGAAGTTCAGTAGCTACACAGTGTGGTTCCGGAGAGAGAGGAGAGTCCTCTGAGTTAGAAGCTAGTCAGCATATAGATGGTAGTGGGTGCTAGAAGTTGGATGGCATTCATCTGGGGGAGTTTGTAGAGTGAGAAGGACATACTCCTGCATTACAATCCAGAGGAATCTCAACACATGTGACAATAGAAGAGGTGGAGAACTCTGCAAAAAGGTGACCAAGGAGCAGCTAAGCAGTAGGAGAAAATTCTAGGCAAGTCTTGGATGTAAAGAGTTTCAAAAATGATAAACAGGTGAACAATATTTAGTGCTGTTACAGTTTACATGTGATAAGCACTAAGATATTATAATTTGATTGATGATATATGGTGCTTGAGAATTTAGATGAAGACAGTTTTTTTTTTTTTTTTTTGAGAAATGGGAGTAGAAGGGAAATTATAATAGTTAAGTTAAAAAAAAGTGAAAACAAGTGCACGCAGAGTGAAGACAGGGAAGGAAAGGATCAGTTTCTAATGAAATGTATGCTTTAAGTAATACAGGTAACAAGACTTTATTGAAAGAGAAGTTGAAGGCACAGTGGGAGAGAGAAAGTGAGAGAGAGATAGAGAGAGAGACAAGAGAGACAAAATAGAGGCATTTTCTTACTTGAGAAGGAGGAAGAAGACAACATCTGAAGTGAAAATAGCAGTACCAGGCTAAGGGGAAAGCATGTATTTTTCCACTGCACCAAGAAAAGAAGAGCAAAGGGAAAATGCCAGTGCAGATAACTTCAAATTTATGGAATTCATTAGGGATCTGTGTGTGATTCTCTGACTGTCACTATTATTGCTGTGCTCAGTGTTGAAACCAGCTACTGAGAACAAGAGGAAAAGGTAGGAAGGTAAGGCAGTGGTATTCAAGGAATTCAGACAATGTCTTAAATATCTATTGCATATGGGAGAGCAAACTGAAAATAAAATAGTTGGGCCTGTAGGACAGTTGAGCATGCATTGGAAAAGATGCTGGTATATGGAGTTGTTAAATTTTTTCTAGAAACACTGAACCCTCCCCTGACCCCCACACTCCATTATAGGCTAAAATAAGAAAAATTTCATTCCTTAGAAGTTGAGGAGTTGTGAGAAAATTAGACTAAAAGGTAATGGGACATATTGTTGCCTATACTCACAGGAGAGTTGAATACAAGTTACAGATAGAATAGAGGTCTCTTGTGAAGGTGTAAACAGAAAAGCTAGAAGATTAAGAGGAAGTGATCAGATACTGAATGTCTAAATGCATTTCTGAGATAAACTACTCTGGTGGATGACTAGGTTCCAGTTTGGTCATAACTAGAAGAACCATGAAGATACTATGGTCAAACAGATTTAAAGCTAGGTGTAGAATGGTTATTCATCCACAGCTCTTAACTTCACTTTAGAAGATGCTAGGGTTGTACAAAGACTATCAGCCAGTCACCAGTACTTTCTAGACATCAGCTCTTCCCAGTACCCCTACCTCTCTCCTTACTGTATTAATCATTTCTTCCCATCTGTATCTTAATCTTCTTTTATACACTATTTCATTTAACTACGTATTCAAACTTTTTCAATAAGAAATAGTCTCTCTTTTCCAACAAACTGACTGAAAACATATTCATATTACAAAAATCCTTTAAAATGGTATACATTTTTAGACAACTATGATATAACTGAGGAAATACCACTGGTTTAACCCGCTCGGCATTTGTGAAGACTACTGATGATAGATTATGTTTGCAGAGGGCTATATAACAAGAGACTAATATCCCAGAACCCTTATAATTTATCATGTTATCCTGGTTTTACTGTAACTATGATAAAAAAATTGCTTAGCATCCACTTTTCTTCATCTGTAAAATGAACATTTAATGTTTACATATTATAGATAATGTTTATTAAGTGAAGGTATGCATTAAGAAGTCTATCCTTCTAAATAGAGAATATGATATATATATAAAATTGTCTTCATTAACAACAATTAATATTTACTGCAGATAAAAATGAGCCAAAGGGAGATAAAGCAATGTTTAATAAACAGGTGAGTACAAAAAGATTGAAAATCAATGAGGTAAAATTGCCTTCCTCTTAAAACGAATTAAAGTAAAATCCATTTATTGCCAAACCATGGACTATAATTTATATAACCATTACTTTCAGGATTTAGAGAACCCAGGCATTAGCCCTGATAGATTACAGAACTCAGAGACTTTGGCAGATGTCACCATGGACTTTGGTGTGCTTATTGATGGGGAAGATATAAAATAAAGATGATCCTACTTGTCCCCATCAATGCAAATATACATTAGGAGCATTTCAGACACCATCTATAAGCTAAGATCAAAAGACAAAACCTGTCTTTTTTAACAGTATTATTAAGTGTGTACAATAAACTCCCTGTATATAAAGTGTATAATTTTATGTTTTGACAAATGTATGCATTTGTGAAACCACTGGCACAATAAAGATAGTGAACATTTCCTTTTTCCCCTAAAGTTTCTTTTTGTCTCTTTTAACTCTTCTTTCTTCTTTCCCCCACAAAGACCCATAGTCCCTCATACCCACTAAACTTTCTATTATTGTAAATTTTCATTGCCTAGAGTTTCTTAAAGCATGCCATATGGTACAGATATCGTATAAATTATTTTGTCTGACTTTTTTCAGTATAAAAGCACATTGATGTATTTCACAATGTTAACATACTAAAGATAAAAATCAGAAACAACCCAAACATCCATCAATTGGTGAAAAATGAACAAACTGTGAAACATCCACACAGTGGAGTATTAGTTGGCAAGAATATAGAACAAACTACTGGTATATAATTAAATAAAATGGATAAATCTCAAAATAATTGTGCTGAGTGAAAAATAAAGACAAAATTATAAGCTGCATGACTTTATTTTTATGAAACTCTACAAGTATTTGCAAATCGAAAATCTGTTCAGGATATATATGTTCTGTGCTCTTGCACTGTAACATGCATCCTGTCCCCAAGATATGCCATGGTGTCATATTGATGATTTTGAATTAAAGCTACTTAAGAAACATCCAGTGCAAGAACAATTTGACTCTTCTTTGTCTTCAGAAAGCAGGAAATAAATCTCCAGTGTGAAAGGTACCTCCCCTTGCACTAGGAGAGAGAGAGGCATCCTTATCAGAGACAGGCAGTTCAGTGTCAGAGAAGCCAATGTAAACAAAGCTTCTACTTTTGATTTTACTATCCCAGGCCAATTTCTATTCAGAATTCCATACTAGCTGAAGCTCCAAAAGATAAGTTTTCTTTGTCCTATGAATTACTCACAGATTTATGTTTTTGCCTAAAAAAGTATAATAGCTTCCTGCCCTGGTGATTTCTTAGGTCCCATATCTACGAGATCTTCCTAAGTATGAATTAAACTTAAATTTCTCCTATTAATCTGTCTTGTCAGCCAGAAGAATCTTGGAAGTGTTGATAAAAATGTTTCCTCCTCAACAATGTGAAAGACAATTATTCTATGATCAATGAAAATAACAATAATCCCTATTTTGAATTTCCCTATTTTGAAATCAGGCATATATTTTGAAGTTTGTCAAATGCTTTTTATTTTTAAATTTTAATTTTTTTTAAACCAATGAACACTTGCCAATTTTGCATCATTCATACACCTCCAGGATCTACTACAGTGAAGTTGTGGCATATTATTTTTTAAAGTACTTCTAAATATTTTTTCTTGTTATTTTACTTAAAAGGTTTGCATTTCATTTTCTGGGCTTTTCTATTTTTTTGTTGACTCTTAATTTTTATATGTGATACTGTGGTTTATACTTAGAAATAGTATTTGGTCTTCATCTCATTCCTGGCATAGAGTTCCTAAAAAACACTTGTAATTTCCTAAGTGATAAGAGCTATGGGAGCATCTTTTAATTCAATGTTTGATCTTTGGTACTCAATTCCTGAAATAGTTTGAGAACAATAAAGGTGAGTGTCTTTTGTTATTCATAGCAAGCCCCTTTCAAACCCCACCTGAATTTTATGCTAAAGAGGTGATTTTTGGAAAGTCCCTAGATAACCACAGAGTGGAGGCTGGTTGTCAGGGAAACCAATTTTGGGATTAGAGAGTTGGAGCTTTCCACCCCAACCCCTGACCTCTCAGGATGGATGAGGGGCTGGAAATTGAACTAATCCCCAAAGACCCATGATTTAATCAACTCTAGCTGTGCAATAAAGCCTCCATAAAAATCCCAGAAGTATGGGGTTCAGAGAGATTCCTGAACAAGAATCTTGTTCAGGAATGAACAAGAACAGGTTGTTCAGGTTGATGAACAAGAACATATCTATGTTGTGAGAGGGTGGTCACCCCAAACTCCACAGGGACAGAAGCTCCTATGTTCAAGATCTTTTCAGATTCTGTCCTCCATCTCTTCACCTGTTCTCTTGTATCCTTCAATAACCTTTGTAATAAATCAGTAATGGTAAATGAATTGTGTTCTTGAGTTCTGTGAGCAGCTCTAGCAAGTGATCAAAACTGTGGGGGTGACTTATAGTCAAACCAGTCACCTCTGGTTTGTAGGGAATTCAGACAAAAGTTGTGGATAACCTGGGGACCCACCACTTGTAGTTGGAGTCAGTCTTGTATGATTGAGCCTTTAAACTGTGGGGTCTGGGGACACCTGGGTGGCTCAGCAGTTGAGTGTCTGCCTTTGGCTTAGGGTGTGATTTCGGAGTCCCAGGGTTGAGTCCCACATTGGGCTCCCTGCATGGAGCCTGCTTCTCCCTCTGCCTGTGTCTCTGCCTCTCTCTCTCTCTCTCTCTCTCTCTGTCTCTCAGGGTAAATAAAATCTATAAACAAACAAACAAACAAACAAACTGCGGGGTCTCCACTAACTCCAGGCAACTAGTGTCAGAATTACATTAAATACCCTCTCATTGAAATTTTCTCACAATGCCTGGGTCACTTGTTTTTGTTTTGTTTTGTTTCTATCTTCTTGTTTTGTTTGTCCCCATCCTCCTCCTTTGCATTTCACTTTCTTTTTCTGCCTGGATACTTATAAGGATTCTTGAAGATCATAGAATTCACTAAGATATATCTGAGAAATAATCATGATGTAACAATGTTGGTGCCACATAATGTACCTCTTTGACCTACAGTGTTTGGCATTTTTGTTTTTTAATTCCAGAGATGGGGAAAATGTTCTGCTAAATTTTGGATATGCTTATTTTTGTAACTTGGAAGTATGATTTTTGAAATGTTATCTGTCCTCTTATCTATTATTGTTTTCTAATGTGTTTTGGTTTTATATTTTCTCCATTTTCTTTATTTCTTTGATTAGCCCTATTCCCCATTAAAACTGAATATAATTTCCTTTTTAAGGTAGTAATACTTCTAAATTAGAAAAATGAGTATTTCAAAGATACTGTCCTTGACCACTATGTTAACAGCTTTTAGTGAAGAATGGGAATTTATTTGGATCTTACATGGAATTTATTTTTTCAAGATTTTATTTATTTATTCATGAGAGATATGAGGCAGGGATATAGGCAGAGGGAGAAGCAGGCCCCTGGCAGGGAAGCCAATGTGGTACTCCATCTGGGATTCCAGGACCAAGCCCTGAGCCAAAGGCAGACAGACACTCAACCACTGAGCCACCCAGGTGTCCCTTACATGTAATTTCTTAGTGCAGTGTTCCCTAATCACACAATTCCTTGCTCACTCATCATAGTCCTGACCGCACAGCTACTTTCACCTTGTTATTTCTATCTTTCCCAGCAGTCTTCTACTTTCTCATTTTTAAACATCTTCTGTTCCATCATGCTGTTGTAGAACTACAAACATGAAAAACCATTGTTTGTGTCTCTAATATGAATTCCTCCAAACTAGGGAGGAAAAAAGTGGTGACTCCTGGCCTTTTCCATTTCTGGTGTGAGTCAGTATTTTTTCCATGGTAGTGGGAAATTTTTCCCACTGCAGACTACCATACATACCGTGTCTATTGGCATTACTTCCTCCTAATTTCCTCTATTTACTTTACTCTAAACAGACGGATCCAAATGAGATTTTTAAGAATTTTGTTTGTATTTACTTTCTTTTCAGTTCCCCTCTTCTTTCCTCCCACTACCACATCTGAGGAGTGGTACAGGAAATGAATTGGTTTCTATAATCTTATATTTTTTGTACTTATACCTTAGTTTCTCTTAGTTTGATAGTTTCTGAAATTTTTCTCGTGTATACACCTTGTTACTGTATTTTTTTAAATAGACGTTTAGTTTTGTGGTTTTATTTCTACATCATCTTTTCTTAAGATCACTGGGTTTAAAAAATCATATATATAACAGATTACTTATTGCTTTGTTGGTTACAAGAAACAATTTCAGCCAAAATATTGAGGGGTTTATAACATTTGAGGTAAAGTATTCTACAGGAACTCATAAACTGGACCCCATTGTTTCAAATATCATTAGGACTTTCTTTTCTTCTTAGGCTGTCTTGTGACTCTTTCAGTGTTTATCTCCCAACAAGCTGACTTCTTCTCTTCTTTCTGTAGTATGTTAAACAAATGTAACCTCTTATAGCTTTGGATTTTTATGTACCATACCTTAGTTCAGGTAGAGACACTGTTATGTCTCACAACTTTATCTGTACATTTCCGTAAGGACTAGCTAAGTGTAGGTCATTAGACCAACACTAAACTCAATGTGTAAATTCCAACAGTAACTATGTGCGTGGAATTTGGGTAAAGAATGGTAGTTCCAGATGGATAGATGGATAAGGTCCTATGGAATCAAAGTAATGATTAGCCACTATAACTAGTTATAGGAATCATGATGCCTAAAATTGCTTACCCTGATCCTAGAAAATGCACAATCAATAACTTTTACACCATATCAGGAATTAATGGATCCCTAAAGGTTATCTCTAGTTTCTGGAAATTTACATAACTCAAACTAAGAACTCTCACATGTGAGAGCTTGATGCACATGTAGGATCTAGACTCTTTGGCATTAACCTTCAGTTTGGAGACTATACTAAGGTCTCATTCCTTCACTGTTGAAGATACTAGAACAATAGGAAGAAGGATAGCCTTGAAAAGATTTCATTATATTACATATAATGGTAAAGCTAATTACTGTTCACTTTCTCTTGGAGTAAAGATGAAATGTGTATTCAGAGTTGCTAATCATTTCAACCTGGTTATTTTGGCCAGTTCCTTTTAGTACGAAGTAGCCTTATTGCATGTAATAGGATACTTTCATGGAATGAAGCAAATGCTGTAATAGTCATACTTAATGTATTTAATAGGAAAAACAAATCTTTTTTGACAAGGCAAAGTGGTATATTCAAGACAATGTCTGGAGATGCTTGCTAGTCTGAAGATCATTATTATGCAGAATTGTCGATGTGTTGTAACAGAATGCTTTAAATAAATATAAGACACCTTGGAATATATATACACCTGTAAGGTAAAACAATGAAAAGAAATATGACTTATAGATTCAAGGGAGAATGCTTCAATATTTATATTTTCTCTTTTACTGTAAATTGATTGTGTAATACATTCATATAATGTGCAGTTATTTAGATGTAAGCAAAGGACCAATATGTCAGTTTGGCTGGCTACAATTTAGACAACTTCAGAGAATTTGAGAACTCTTTAAAACCATAAGGGAATTAGTATTCATGTAGATAATTTACATCTAATCATCTATATTTAAAAATGAAATAATTTGTGAGAAAATACTTATGTCTAAAGAAAACCTTATTTAATTTTCAGGATCTGGTAAAATTAAATGTTTTAAATTCTGAGTATTATCCAGTTTATTCACCAAGGACATTGGCCCTTCAATCTTGTTTAGATGTCTTGTGGAATAATCCTGTCCAGTCAATTATGCAACATTTGGTCATGCAAGGAAAAAGAGCCATATAAAATAACAAGCCATGCAAGTGAAATACTGATGAGTTGCTTCTATATTGCTTTCCCCCATTGATGTTATTCTAGTAATTTTGTCCTTGTGTTTAAGATGGTTAACCTGGCACTTATTATGATAACAGCATATGCGAATAAAAGAATAAATTACGAAGTGCATGATTCCTATTGATGTAAGCATTTGTTCTCTATCAGGAATGTGCCTGGTAACAACAGTCAAACAATGCTCTTTACCTTCCAAATTGAACACTGCACAATGCCTGACTTTAGATATAATTACTTCACATAATTGTTTCTGTCAAGAATAAATGAAGCCTTAAAAGAACAATGCAATCATTACAAGTGGAGCATCTTAAGATATATATTATACTGGGCCTTTTACCCTTAGTGTTTTCTGAGTTGATATTAATGACTAAAGATTCTTAAAGCATGCATCTTCAGGCACCAAAAACAGGTATCTGAATGCCTGAGCCATTCATAGCTAATTTTAATACACTCTTCTTGCTCAATGTAAACCTAGTAAAAGCAGTTATTTGTTTGTAGTTAATTTATTCAGCCCAAGCGAAAATGTGTTAAAGACAGAGGAAGAACAGAATGTGGAGTCAACCTCCATATTTTTAATACCAAATAACACAGAGTATGCATTGATAAAGGAAGTGATTTCATCAAGTCTCTGACCTTTATTTTAGAATTCCTGGTTTGCAACGTATATTTACATATCATACTTCCAGATTTATACATATATAATGAAATAAGTCATAAGGTGGCTTCCATGCCTATATAAAGCTGAGACAGTTATTCAGTAATTTCTGGGTCTCTAAGACATCTCTATGCCATGGATTTATATACATAATATTACATATTTTAAATTATATATAGTCATATAATTATATAAATTTTCTCCAGAAGAATCTGAATTGTCTCTCATTAACATATTCAATAAAAAATTACAGGCAACACTGACCTCATCTTTTTCAATATAATTTCAGGTTATTGGAAATCTCCTAAGTATTAAAAGTTTGTTAAGTGTAACTTTTAGTGTCATGGAATAAAATATATATAGGGTGCTCTAATTGTAGCAACATAAAGAGGGCAGGTGGATGGCTCAGTGATTGAGCATTTGCCTTTGACTCAGGTCATGATTCTGGGGTCCTGGGATTGAGTCCCACATCAGGCTCCCTGAGGGGAGCCTGCTTCTCCCTCTGCCTATGTCTCTGCCTCTCTCTGAGTGTCTCATGAATAAATAAATAAAATCTTGAATGAATGAATGAATGAATGAATGAAAGAAAGAAAGAAAGAAAAAAGAAAGGAAAGAAAGAAAGAAAGAAAGAAAGAAAGAAAGAAAGAAAGAAAGGAAGGAAGAAAGAAAGAAAGAAAGAAAGAAAGAAAGAAAGAAAGAAAGAAAAAAGAAAGAAAGAAAAGAAAGAAAGAAAAGAAAGAAAGCAGCTAAGAGCTATTGCACTAATTCCAACCCAAGATAACAGGAACTTGGACAACAGAGGTATGGATAGTGGGGATAGAGAAAAGCAAACATGCTCTATATAAATTTAGAAGGAAAGAAGGAGGACCTGATGATAGATTAGACATGGAGAGGGTAAAATAGAATGATGAACCAAAGACACTTCCAGGATTCATTTTGTGCAACTTAGTGAATAATCCAACTCAGAGAATGAAGAGATGAAGATTTCATGGAAGGACCATGATGACCTTTAGATGCAACAGAGGCAAGTTGCTTTGCTACATTCACATAAAAGAACTGAAAAAGTGGTTGTACAGGTATGTTGTGGTGCTCAGAGATTTTGGAGCTGAAATACTGTGTAAAGTCTTTGAAAGAGAGGTGATAATTAAAAGCAGGGGCATTGATGTGCCTTCCTAAGCAAAGACCACAGAGTGAGAAAGAAAATTACCTACACTAGGGCTCTTGAGGTCTTCCAGATAGACCTCACTCACGGGGCATGCCGAAATATGCAACTTCTTGGGAAGCAGGAAAGTGGAAAAGTAGAAGTCATTTCTTAATAGTTCAAAGGCTACCACTGATAAATGTTTGTTTAAAAACTTGGTAATTGATGGTTGTAATCTATATCAGGCCACGGAGCTAGAAGTGAGCACCTTGAAGTCTCTTTATCTCATAGCCAACTGTTCATCTCACTGCACCTTCCAGGAAAAACCTCCATCTAATCTAAAAATGTTATATTACGTTCAGAACAGGATCAATCCCACTCCTCACATCCCACCCTCATAAAAGGAATCTGAGCTGAAGACCTTGATCTCTTATCCTGTGTACACCTTTTCTTACACCCATACAAGTATAATCAATCAGAAATGTCATGTATTACCTATCGTTTTTATTTATCTTCTCAAAACCAGTGGTTTTAAATGATGCATAAAGTGTGAAATTTTAACTTCTAGAAAGTATCAAAGGTAGCAAGCAACCCTTTCTAACTGAAAAATTTGTTTTTCTAATTTCTTTTCATTATTTGTTGCTGTGGATCCTTCTAGCTTTAAAAAGTTCTATTCTGTTTTAGCTTTTGTCACACCATTTTCTCTTTTCTCTGTTTCTTATGTATTCTTTTGCTGGACTCTCTTCTTCTGCCTTCTTAAAAATTATAAATTTTCAGTAATTTGCAGACTTCTCTTTCCTTAATACCTTCCCCTTCTGTAATCTCAGTCAGTTATGAACAGTCAGCTTCATGTGTTGCCTGGGTCTGAATGAACATGTAGGTGAGGGGAAGGCACATGGATTTAGTAGCACATGTGGCGCAAATTTGAGCACTTCTACTCACTAACTGCAGAAAGGCTTTTTCTTTTTCTTTGTTTTTTTCTTGGTGTCTCTGAGCATCAATTTCCTCAAAAAATATATATATCATACTCTATATAGTATTGTCCTTTCATGGATGTTATGAGAACCCAAAATATATCCAGTTGGCAGTCGACAAAGGATTTCTCTATATTACTAAATCTAACTCTTCAACCCAGAGCTCTAATGGATTTCATATCTGCATATCCAGTTGCATTTTGACATCTCATCTGGGTGGACAGAATAATCCTCACTCACAAGCTTTCCTCAAACTAACCGCTATTTCTGGATTTTTGCCCTGCCTACTAATATCCTTATCTCCCAAATCCCTTTCAAGTTGCCCAAATCAGAAACCTGAAAGCTAAAATTTATTTAATCAATCACACCCAAGTCTAATCAGTCATCTTGTCTTAGGAAGCCACTGCCCATATATATTTCCAGTCAATTCCATTGTCTTGATGTTTTTGCATCTTCAAAACATTCATCAGCTAGCCTTCCTAATCAGTCTTCTGGGTGGTTTGTTTCTTCCAGTATATTCCCCTCCAGTCTACCTTATTTGGTACTGCCAAAATCATAGATTTGCTATGAACTACTTTGCTGAAAAGTTTGTCCCTTCTTAAAATTCTAAGCCAGGTCCTTTGAAGTCTTAATTTTTGCCTAACTTTGCCATGTTAGCGCCCTGAACATTAATGTTAACTCCAGCCCTACTGAAATATGTGCAATTTCCACATCAGAGAGTAGATTTTTAAGGCTCTGTTCTTACTGCCTAGAACATTCACTCCTTCACATTCACTGTACTACTACCTATTTATGACACAAATGTCACCTTTCCTTGACTTACCCCCATCTTGGTTAAAGGTCCAACCCACTCCATCTCCTTAACAATATTATTCTCACTGCCAATATTTGCTTACACGTTGTTTTGCTTTCTCTCATTTGCTGTATTGCCCTTAATGTTTCAATTGTGAGTCACTTTATTGTTCTAGGAACATACCGGGTATCAAGAACATGTTTTTAATGAACTAGTGAATGTATGTTGTATTAACTTTTCTAAAAACAAAACAAAACAAAACAAAACAAACAAACAAAAAAACACTACATTTTCTGCAATTGTATTTTCTCATAATTCCAAATTATTTCTTCATTTCATTAATTTATTTTTGCCAATTAAGAGTAATTAATGGTAGTGATGACTGAATAGCTAGCTCTGTCATAGACTAGATGTGAGACCTTTGTCAAGTTATTAGCTTTTAAATGTCTCAATCTCCTTATGTATAGACTATTAATAAGCTCATAGGTGCATTATGTACATTTTTTAATTTTTTTGAGAAAAGGGTTTAAAACAGTAAATACTGATTACTTGTCTTTCATACTGTTAATAAAGAAGTTGCTGAAAGTAATGCTGTCTCCAAGATCCATTTTTCACCTAAATTTAAAATCTATTTGATAAATTTGTATCCAGAAAACAAAGGATTTATATGAATATCTAGAGCTATTATCTAGTTTCATGTGGTATGGTTCAGATGATTAAAATACATCAAGTGCTACAGAATTCAGTCAAAGAATTTTCTGACATAAAAAGTCAGTGTTTCCTGTTCTCTCTCAATTTCTTCAGTGACAACACGCCAGCAAAATAATCTAATGAATATATTTCTGAATAAATGTAATTAAAACTTATTCTGGAAATCTCTGGTAGTGTTATAGGTAGATTGTTATGTCTACATATGAGGTGAAGTTTACAGAAAAATAATCTAGATTCATAGTCATTTAAAAAATTTTTTTGAGCTTATAAGAGCAAATGATTTGATTGTACATTGTTCCATCAATGTAAATGACCATAAGTGATACCCATTATATTCTCCCTGTTATTTTTAGAAATAAATAGCATAATTGCTTGGGGATTCCTTCAGCAAAATGCAGATGAGTTAGATACTCAGTTGCTTTGAAAGGTAAATACACAACTTCAGAAATTAAGATGAGGAAGAGTACATAGCTACATCTTGTACTTGCCCATCAAGATACAGGAGACTTCATGGATATTCAAGATAGAAAGAGGCCCACTGTTCAATCTTTAGGTAAAATCAAACCTTTCCAAATTCTCAATCTTGAAAAGGTACTTGACATATTTTTACAAGTAAATTCTACTATGAAAAAATGTACTTTTTTCTTGAATCCAAAACTGGATATCTAGACATTCTGCGTTGTTTTACTCTTGGAAGAAAGCCAAACGGCCATGATATGGGTGGGAATACAGTAGCATAAACAGGCCATGCTGATGATCTTAGTATAGGACATGTTTACAACTACTAACTTGTATACTAATATTTGTCTCCAATTTAATTAGAATGACTGGCATATAGTATATCATCTTAAAAGCAGCAATTCCTGAATACTGTTTCTGTCTAACCTCCTGTCTAACCTCTGTCCTCTGTGTTTTGAGTTGTCACTGTGTAAATATAGTCAAGATACAATTTTATCTAAGTATAAAATATAAATGACCCTGACTTTTAGCAAATGACATCCATAGTATGAAATTTGCAGGATTAACAGAGCTACCTATTAGATAAAGGATGTGGTGGTCTTTTTAAAGAGTAAGCTGTTAACTGTGTGTTAATAAGATAATATTAAAGCTAATTTTGGAGCATTTCAAGAGGAAAGAGTTAGCAATCACCTTTTCATTTTAAAAACAACAGTAGTGCTACTTGGTCTTGGAATATGATTATTCTTTGAATGCCAAAGGAGGAGTCCTTCATAATTTAACATTTTAATCATTTCAAGGTGATTTGCTTTTACTGTGAGAAACCCTGTGTTGGCACTTTCCCCACATGTTTCCTAGGCATAATCGCATATTAGTTGCAATTTTCTCTGCAACATAAGACTTAATTATGCTAAGGAAAAATGCTTCTTTTTTTAATAAAAGGTGTAAAATACCACTGGTATCCAGTTTGAGCTAATACTAAGATTGGAAACTCATTACCCCTAAAAATGTCAGTTCTGATGAAGCATTTAAAAAAATTCTAAGAATCAAATTCAAAATGTCTTTACTAAGCTGTTTTATGGTAGCGTGTACCATTGGAAGGAAATGTGATGAGTCTTCATGTAAAAATGCTGATTTGAATTAGATTTAGAATGTATGTCATCCTCAATTAGCCTTTCCTTCATCAAAATGATCTCACAAACACGGAGAATGAATCTTTATTTCCTCCTTTGCACATGGGAGGTCATTTGTCAGATTTAATATACTTCTACCTATGTCTTCCTACATGCTTGGAGTTCAAGATGGATGACCATGGACTTCCAGAAAAAGTTTCTAGCTTAAAACTTAAATTTAATTTTAATATAATGCCAAAACCATTCATACTGAGACTGAAAATTAGAATAACATTTACTAAAATAACATTGATTTATTTCCATTTGGAGGAAAATTTTGTCCCCCCTACCATGAAAGTTTATAAACTATTAATTATCTAGGTAATCTAGGGTGAGAAAAAGTACATGGTAGGCATTTTTTTCTTGAAACATTTATATACTTTTAAGACCTAGACTAAATTAATACTACTATATTATATAAATGCACTTATTTTATGGTTGCTTGTTTAAAATTAATTAGTCTAAGGAATTTTATAAATAAATGTCCAACTTTGTACAATTATGGTGACCTTCAATACAGGTATCAATTTAGAGATTATTAAGTCCGACAAAAATGTAGTCTGTTTAGACTGGCGGTATAAGATTTATACTGAATAGTTTTCCAGAGAACGAAACTTATACATCAATTTCTTAAGGTGCTGTTTGCAGAGCCTAATATTTACAAGGACAGTCCCTGAGGAATTTGGCTGTTTACGAGAACTTTTGAGTACCTGCAGTTATAACTAAGAACTTTACTTCTCCTGTGGATATTTATTTACACCTTGGCGAACACTTAAAACTTGTTGTGTTGGTTTGCTTGAAAGGTAAATAACCACCTCCTTTTGCAAGTCCTTATTGAAGACCTTCAAGGAGTTAAGCCTAATACTATCTTCAAGGTAAGACAATAAAACAAAATAATGGTAAAATTTTCATTCCCACTTTTGTAATAAAAATGGTGGCTGCAAAATTTTGTCTTGTAAAATAAATGCTATTGACACCATAAAAGTAGATATAAAATGCTATATACTTCATGCTCATGAAACATTTAGTTCTTTATCAACAAAAAATTAAAACAAATTTTAGCATGTTACAAAAGAATGCTTTGAAAAGTTCACTTGTGTATTCAAAGGAAATAAATAGAAGACTATCTATAGAGTTCCAAAAGGATGAATAGAGTGGCATGTATATAAATTTTTACAACTCTTAAAGATGCTTTATAAATACAAAGGCAAAAACAATTACCTACAGGAAAGTTGATATGGATTACAATTACAATGTTCATAGTAATTGCTTTTCAAAATTTCAGGCAAAATAGTTACAAAAGAACCCTAAAGCTTCTGCCTTAACATGCAATCTATTAAAATGATTGTAAACTGCAGTTGCATGTTAAGTTTCTACTTCTAATTAATGAACAAATGAATATTGTGCCAGTTTCTATTTCAATAGTCATAACATTAACCCTATAACCCAGTTTCCAGAGAGTATAATTGTAATGATTATATCACTTAAATATTATACTAGTTTATAGCTCTTTATGTTTATAATTTTCTAATTTTGTACTCTAATCAATTTGTATAGTCACATGCATCAGCTTCATAGATAAAAGTGTGTTTGGGCAAAATCTGTAGCAGAAGATGAACCTCACACTTTGGGGGAAAAAAAAGATATAATGCCTTATGGTGAATGTTGCAATAGAAATTGGAAGGTACAATTTGAGGATAAGGGACGCCTGGGTGGCTCAGTAGGTTAAGCATCTGACTCTTGATTTCAGCTCAAGGTCATGATAGAAGAGTGCGAGACTGAGCCCCATATCATGCTCTGTGTTGGGTGTGGAGCCTGCTTACTTCTCCCAACCCCCACCCCTGCTTGTATGTACTCTTTCTCTTAAAAAAAAAAAAAATGAAGATAAAGAGTCTTGGCATGGTTTCTTCCATGTATATGTATATGAGCACAATACACAAAACAAAATAACATTGAATTTATTTGATATTAAACAGAATTATTTCCTTTGAATTCTATAAATATCAAAAGAAATATTTTTGGATAATTATATACTTAATGGTGAAATATGCCATTAGATTAAAAAAAATTCTGTGTATTGTTCAATATTGTACTATATAGTCTCTTCTCCTATGGAGCTTCCATAATAACCAAGGGAGAAGGGTAACATAAAATAATAAGATAACTTCAGTAGTGGGAAAGGATACTGTGAAAACAAAACATTGTAACAAGGTAGAGTTTGGATGCAGAGAGCAAACAGAGATGGCCTCTGCGGAAGTTACCATTAAGCCAAGACAGAAAGCAGTCATGAGCAAAAATGTGAAAATCGCTGAATGACATCCCAGGTGCAGGGAATTGAGATATAAAAGTGCTCAGAGAAAGGAGCTGGGTATTTGAGACAGAGGAAGGCCAATGTGGCCAGAAGAGGGCATGGGAAAGAGGAGGTAAAAAAAACATGCTGTGATCAAACAGCAGTGAAGAGGACAATTCTGACTTGCAGTAAACATTTAATATGTGTCAGCACACATGGTTGTAGTGTTTAACATGTGGATTCCAATGGGCCTTATCCTCAAGGTAACACATTTCATTTTTATTCAAACTGAAATGGGAAAAAGAGCGGTCTTTGAGGAATATTCCTGACAGTTCTCTCTGGTAAAATCTATCAGCAGAGGAAACAGTGGGAAATATGGTTCAAGGGAGTTATCCTTTTTTTTTTTTTTTTTGAGATTATTTATCTTAAGCTGTGTATGTATGAAAATGAGGAAATAAATCTAGTGAAGGAAAGTCATGACTCAGTTTCTTCATCATTAAAAGGGGGAAAATAAAATCATGGTTTGTTGTGAGAATTGAACAAAATTTGTGTTTAGTTCCTGACCTAATAATGAGTATTCAAACAGTACCTATTAAGATGGTGATGGAGGAGGAGGAAGGAGAGAAGAAAAAAAAAAAAAAAAAAAAAAGGAAATTAGCATCACCAATCCTCGAGTAAAGGTATTTAAGGCTTATATCTCTCTTTACTAAAAACTAAATGGTTAAGTGTAATTGACTTAAGTTGTGTAAAGTGGCTGCAAAAGATATTTAAAAGAATCCCTTGGGTTAGCAGTCCAGAAAAAGTGCTGACCATCAACAAGAAGAAAAGACAATTCAAAGGACAAATTGTCAAAATTAGTCAAATAACCTCAACATTTTTCAGGACTATGTTTCTCAAGGTGTTTGCTTTATAAATATTGATATCTCACTTTCTTTTATATTTCCATGGCATCAAAGCACAATCACCTATGTTTAGGCTTAACAACATGCATTTTTTCAGATAGAACAAAAATATCTCCGTTGATTATACCTCTCTTAGGTCTTAGAAATGAAAACCTAAACAGAATGTACTTCTGACTGCTTTAATACCTTGAAAAAGAACAAAATATAAAAAAAGGCAATCATTAATACATAGTGATATCTGCAAACTAAATTGCAAAGACTAAATGTTTGGTGTTCCTGTAAGCTGCTAAGATTCTGAACAAAAAATGTAATCATGATGAAATGAATATTGTCAGAGTTTGTCCCTACTAAAAGACCTGCCTTAAAAAAGAATCACAAAAAGACATACATTTCTTTCTTTTTTTTTTTTTTTTAGAGTTTATTTATTTATTCATGAGACACAGAGAGAGAGAAAGAGACAGAGACAGAGACAAAGGCAGAGGGAGAAGCAGGCTCCATGCAGGAAGCCCGGTGTAGGACTCGATCCCGTGACTCCAGGATCAGGCCCTGGGCTGAAGGCAGAGCTAAACCACTGAGCCAGCCATCCGGGCTACCCAGACATACATTTCCGATTCTGGAAAAGAAACAAATTAACTTAAAGAATAGCAAGTACAATTTTTGTTTGTTTGAAGTAGTCATGCTTTGCTCTAATCTGATTTGTGATTTGGCAATATATGACAATAGACAAATTATTTTTTAAGTTAAAATACACAGAGGTGTGAGCCATCGAAAATTCAGCTCCCAGTATTAGAAAATTTGAATGTGACACGCTTATCAACAACCTGTTAAAGACTTCCATTGCAGTCAATGTATAAACATATAGTTGGAGTTTGGGGAAGTAACAATTAGAAATAAGAAGTGAGACAATACTACTGAGAGCTTTAAGATTAGGTTTGATCAAATTGTAAACCTAACTTAATAGTATCCTCAGGTCTACCACCTATCTTTTGGTCATTGCTACTTCACTAACATGTCCTTTTTTCCTTGTATTCTCCTGTTGTTAGGTTTTTCCAAGTAAGACAGAATTGAAGACAGTAGTAAAGCTGAGGCCAGGCGTCTTCCAACAGCTATTCTAGCAAATGAGATCATGGAGGAATGGGTGAGGAGGGGCCATATTCTGTGTTCCAAATTATGAGTTTGGACTCTCAGTGTCAACAGGCAGTTGATTAAACGATAGGATTAGTGACAACTGCAACATCAATTCTGGTAGCTCAGCCCCTTGACTGCAGGGTATGCTTAAATGTATTTCTTTTCTAACCCTTCCAAAAATTTTGTAAACAACCAAATACCCCATTTTAACTTCCATTCCACCCAAAATATCTAGAGTTGTTTCATTGTTGTTTCAATTACTGCAATGAACTGTGATACAACAGTTGTCCTTTTTTAAAAAAATCAATTATCTGGGATCCCTGGGTGGCGCAGCGGTTTAGCGCCTGCCTTTGGCCCAGGGTGCGATCCTAAAGACCCAGGATGGAATCCCACATCAGGCTCCAGGTGCATGGAGCCTGCTTCTCTCTCTGCCTGTGTCTCTGCTTCTCTCTCTCTCTTTCTCTCTCTGTGACTATCATAAATAAATAAAAAATTAAAAAAAAAAAAAATAAAAATCAATTATCTTGTTTTACCCTACATTAACATATTCAACATAATTTATTAAATACCAAAAATGTAGGGAAAAATTCTAAGTGGTTTATATTTATTATCCTTAATACACAGAATGATCCTCTTTAGTAGTTATTACTGTCATTATTTTACTAGTATGAAAGCTAAGACTAAGAACCGTTAAATAGTTTCTCCCAAAGTTGCACAGCTAGTTGCATCTGAAATTCATCCCCAGGTCTATTTGATTCCTAAGGCCACACTTTAACTTATTTGATATACGGATTTTAAGAAAGGCCCAATTATGGAGGTGATAGGACAGGGAAGTTGGGAAGAAGGGCACAATTGATGTAATATAGTGAACAAGTTCGAAAGGCTTAGCCTAACTGTTCCAATTCTACTGCCAATACTTTCCATCATTGCCTTTTAGGTAAGTTAAATATTAATTCACTTTCTACGTCTAAGAAAACACTAATAATTATTTCCCTAGGAGTATTGTAAGAGTTAAAATAGTATACATGCAGTTTTCAGATCAGAAAAGGTACATGTATTGGTTCTTTATTCCTCTCTCTACAGCTCAAGAGCACATATTAGTAAATTATATCATATTTAACAGTAGAGCATAGCATATTGTTAGCAAAATAAGTCCACATTGTTAATCATATCTGTTTTTACAAAACTTATATTAGTGTGTTTCTCTTCTTTTCACAATCACCTGAATACGTTGTTAGCTGAATAAATCAATGTTCCAAACTTGAAAAATTGTGATTGCAAAATAGATTTATTATTGAAATAGAGATATGGCAGAGGGGTTTTAATGAAAGGCAATTTTATTTTTTTATCAAACTAAAAGTAGTTATTAAAATGCAAAAAAATACCAATCATTAATTTCATTGTAGATGAATTAGTATAACTCATTCATAGCATTAGATGTATTATGAATTAACAAGAATGATCTTTAGCTTTAATAATGAATAATCATAGGTACTGAAATTAATAAAAAATATATTGTCTTGACCCTAATTTCCAATGAAAATTTATAGGTTATATTTTAAAGGTAATGTTGTTTTTCCTATAAGAAGGTAGAATAAGGAACTTACATACCATATCAATAGGAGTAACTGTTTGTCTCTCCCCCACCCCAGATATCAACTACATGTTTCCTTTGTTTTGTTCCCTGTAAAAAAAAAAAAAAAAGAAATGCTATTCTGAAAATTAGCTTTATTTTTTGTGTTCATATCTGCCTAATGACTATTATTCAAGGCTTCTTCAGTTTTAGGCTACAGAGGTCAGTGGAAAACAGCTAGGAATTCTGACTTTGGAATCAGGTAAACTTGGATTAGATTTCTCTCTTCAATATGGACTATTTTTAATGACACTAAGAAAATTATTTAAACTCTATGACTCTTAGATTCTTCTCTGTAAGTGGAGATAACAACCTCTGCCTCCAACTATTCTGTGGATTAAATGAGGCCACATACACACACACACACACACACACACACACACACACACACACACACTGTTTATCACTATCTAATTTATAAAGCTTAAAATATTAAGGAGATTCAAATTTTTGCAATACTCTGAAGAAAATTCTTTTGCAACTTCCTCCTTTACTGATTCTTTAGAACAAGGTTCATTCAGGTTTATAAAGAAGTACTTTTACTTTTTAGACTTCCACAATTGGACAATAATGGAACACTTAGGTGGAAGTTCAGGATTTTTTTTTTCTTGTTCTCCTTAACATGCTTAAAAGGGTGCTAATACTTGTTTCGGTAAAATCATGGTGGCTTCTGTTCAGAGACTAAAATGAAATAAAACTTTTTGATTATGTACTCAGGAACATTTGTTCTGGTGGGGTTTTCATATTTAATGGTAATGGTAAAGCAAATGATAGAACCAAATAAAGACTAGAGGCACAATCTAACCTATTACAATAGTACAAAATCTAATAAACTTAGTTTCTCTCAATCATATTGCTAAGCATGCGCTTTCTTTTGCCAATTTATCATACATGCTTTTTGCATGGCAGTGATACCCTACATTCAATGAATATTTGATACATTGCCTCTAATGCTTTTTTGTGGCTCACCTAAATGCGATACACAAGTTCAGATTTCTATTTTCATGTTACAAAATATAAAGGCATTTAAAGATTTTCAATAATTGTCCCTTTCCCTTCTTATATTGTCCATTTCTCCTTATGTTTGTTAATGATATAGTTTAAATCTTTATTCTCCAATGCTATGGCACTGAAGATTAGCAAATGGCTAAGGCATCACCAATATAGGCCCCCAGAAATATCAATCATGGTTAAGGTTAACAATCTATGATAGCTTATTTATTTTGCAATTCCTCATAAGAACAAATCTTTTATGATCACTAAAATGCAGAGATAGGGCAAGACAGGGAGGGGCTAGGAAAAAAAGAAAAAGGGTGCAAAAAGAATGAAGAAAAGACAAATATAAAAAGCTACTTCTTTCCACTGTTCTCCAGAGGACGAACAACAGAGCTTCCAGTCATATATTCATGACCTGACTGGTGAATTTGGGGGCATGGGCAGATACTCTCATTTCCACTCATGTCTTTCTCATCATTTTGGATCTCCCTGCCATGAGATAGGGAGCACCTACCTTTGTACTCTGCCCTGAGTGGATAGGCCTAACATATGACTTCCTCACTCTGGCCTTAAGTGAGCATTTCAAAAAAAAAAAAAAAAAAAAAAAAAGCTGCTTCCTTTCACATCTGGTTCTCAACTAGTATCTTATTTATATATGGGAATGACTCAAGCACTGGAGGACATTATCACTCAGCACTCAGATATTAAGTAACAATAGCATCCCCGAATAACTGAGACAATGTCAAATATTCCTTCCCCACATTTCAAAAGGTTCTTTAGTTGAAAGCTTCATTACCATACTTTGATTCTTTATAAAATGAAAATTATGATGTTAAAATGTAGACACTAATGCCATATTTGGTACGAAAATATTATTTAGGAGCCATAGAAATTATTAACTCATTTAAATCCGTATTAAAAACATACATCCAACTCGAATTTATTGTAATGCTAGTAATTCTACATCCAGCAATCTATTTCCTGTGTCCATCTGTCAGGTGGCTCTAAACTTGAACAGGAATGTTCAACAATACATTTCTAGAGAAGGGTTATTTTCTATATGGTGAATATGTTTTCCATAAAAAATATATCTGATGATATAAAATGTATCAGCTTGAGATACAGAGGAGATATTTTCTAGTCCTTGTCTTCTAAAGTAACTGATCATCAATAAGTCACCTAGTCCCTATACATCTCACTTTATTCATCTACACATTGAATTTACTAGACTGCTTTTTTACATTATTTATCAGACCTAAAAAACAACACATTTAATTTTAAATGTCATATACTTACACATCAGATACATTTCAAATGAGTGAATTTGGAATCTTGCTAAGAAAGAAAGTATTCCAGCATAAAAGAATTCAAGAATACATATATGCTGCAAAGACCAAATGTTTTCTTTGAGGAAACATGAGTGAGAAATCCTGTGTAGTATTTTAATAGAATATATTTAGCTAATTCCTTTAACTTAACACACATCCTGTTTTTTTGAAATGCAAACAATATAAATAAGCTGGTGAGCTCTGTAAATAAGAGAAAAACAAAGCGATGGAGTTTTTCTCTGACCTGAATGAAGCTAGCAAGTGTTTGAATTCACATATTAGTATTGTCCATACTGTACCCTACTCTGTAACAGTGACATAGAAGCTGTAATTAAGAAATGATCTTTAAGAGGAAAAAGTAATGAATCCAGAATGCATTTTGTTTAGTCGATCTAAATGAAGGGGTGGTTGATTATCATGTCCAAAGCAAGCAACCAGGAATACCACTTCTGATTATCAACAAGTGGAACCTCTATAATGATCTCAACACACACACACACACAGCTTTGGATCAAGTGAACATGGTAAATATTTAATATCTATGACTTTTTTTTTTCCAAATAGGCTTACCATTTTACTTTCAATAGAAATTTAGATACAGGTTGCTGACTTAAGAGTTAATAAAGACATAGGCTCCACTAGCAGAATTAATATTCAAATGGCTACATTGTCTCTAAGGCACTTGAATATCAAAAAGGAAGAGGAGATTTTATTGATCTGGGAAATGGCAGCAGGTTATGCTTATTGTATATAATAAAGACTATTGATTTTGTTAAGCAGAAAAATGGCACTTTAAAAAGCCCATTTCATATCAACTGCAACAGAATAGTGCTTTCCACCAGTCTGGAAGTTTTCAGAATCATTTTAATGGAGGAAAAAGTATAATTTGCCAGGGACATCCTTTATACCAACAGAATGAGAGTTCATTGCTATAATGAAGGTTTTCCTCTAATATCTAAATTGAAATTGCAATCTATTCAACTATCTTAAAATTATAGGCAATGCTCTCCCTGCAATAAAAGGACCACATATTAAAGAATAATTTTTTCAGCCTATACACCTAAGGAGCTTGAGAAGGAAGAGGTTTCTTCCTAAGGAAATATGGATATGTTCAAAAGTTGATGATGGCTTGAATAGAAAGCCAATACACTTTACTTCAGTAAGTTTTAATTATTTCAGGGAGTAGTAAAACCTAAAGTGCTAGAGGCCTGGAAGTTACTGCAATCTACCACTAAATCACTGTTTATTGATGTTTTATAATGTGCTGATGGAAATGACAGAGCGTGCTACCACATTTATACAATAACTTGGAAATAAGACTGATAATTTTTGTATAGTTCCACAAACTAGTGAGTATAACTACTTGATATGGTCTACTACAAGGTATTTATTTTGCTTTTGAGTTTTATAATTCACAGATTTATTATGAAATAAGTTGTTGGCAGACAGGCTAGAGTCCAAGTTTCACTTAATTCACCATATATCTAAGACTGATCACAAATTTTGCCAGGGGACAGAGCTAGACTACATTTTCCAAAGTCACTGATGGTAAAGTATGACCATGTGCCTGAGATCTAGCCAATAGACTGTGAAAAGTGATGTATACCAATTTCAGGGCTACCACAGATTTCCCTATGTTCTTATCCATGCTCTGTTTCCTTTCCAGCTGGCTGCCGTAAAGATTACCAAAATAAAATATGAAGACAAATGTTGGAAATGGCCTAACATCTACCTTTGTAAGTTCCTGATTGATAGTGTGGAGGAGAATTGCCTGGCCCTGCTGTCTTTTTTGCTCACTTAGAACTATTATATCAGCAAGAAATAAACTCACAATATTTGAGCTATTATTTTTACCTATTATGTGTAAGAATTGCTATCATTATTTTGACTGATACAGAAGTTTGTACCTTAAATAGAATATATTGTTGTAAAAACAATCAATGTTGAATTATGTCGTGCTTTGAAAGGCAGGCAGCAGACAACAAGATCACATAGTAGACTGGAAAGCTTGAGAGGTTTGCTGTACTTTTGCATAACACCTGGTGTAACTATTGCTACTAACAATTTGAAAGAAGGACAAGTACTTACCAAATCTGTGGCTCTAGAGGAAAATGTTCGTAAGAGTCAAAATGGTATTATCTATCATTCTTTCTTGTTTTTAGCAAAATATTGCAAGAAAGAAATGATTTAAAAAAAGAATTGACCAGATTGCAAACAAAAATGAAAGGGAACAAAGAATAGTCACAAAACTGGAAACTCTCAGGGTTAGAAGAATCAGCAGCTCTGGATTCTAAATAGTAGGATATAAGTCTAAAGAAGATTTGTGACAAATTCCATAAAGACCTCTCAACTTAAAAAGTAAACAGGAATCCACCCCTTGAGCAAAGATCAGATGCTTAGTGGAAATTGGTACCTTCCCATTAAAATCTCTTACCCATGTTTCACCAGGATGAGGAGAGAGAGATAAGCAAAGAAGTCGTATTTAAGAACGAGGCCAAGTAAAATGCTTTGGGTCTGTTCATAGGTCCAGGAACTGCCTTGAAGCAAATTGGTCAAAAGCATTCCAGATACGGGGCGGGGGGGGGGGGGGAGTGTATTTCCTTGACTGTGTGCTGAGAAAGCCTGTGTGGGCAAACCAAATCAAGTTTTGATTTGCAAACTCTCATCAGAAGAAAGCAGATCATGTAAGCTGTGAGGCCCTCAAGGAGAACACATGCCCAGTACCTACGTCAGAAGTGGCTGTTAGGAGGCAATGGATGAGATAGGACCTCCAAGTAGGCAGGAACTAGGGAACAAAAGAGAAAAACTGGTAAGAGAGTTTATACTACAGCAGAATCTGAGTACAACAAAGGAATGTTCTCTGGGAAAGAAAAGGTCTTCACAATGCCAGGAGGCTATGTGTCCAGCACAATTTTATGACTCTTATTATTCCTTGTTTCAAAATGGAACACATATAGTTTACTGTGTATGCACTTTTCCATATTTGTTCCTCAGTTGTGTGTTAGGAGGGAAATGGAGGCAGGTAACTGGTCTAGTTTATGGATCTTCAGCCATGAGGAATTATGGAGATTCTGGATTTTGAGCTGTATGCAGTTATTCACTTTGTATTAACTTCCTCAGAGACTAGGTGATTGATTTTTCTGTGTGGGAAACTAGGCATATATTTTAGTTATCATGAAAGTGGCCAGATAAAGAGAATGCTTGTTGTCACAAAATCTACATTTTTTCCCCTTCAACTTGAATACCCAGCTAGCCCTATTTCTAAGCCAAATGTGCAGGTATAGACCTGTGACTGACCTCTTAGCCTTAAGGAGCAGGAACGAAAGTGATGTGTACCACTGCAGGGCCTGGCCCATAAAACTACCCTAAAATCCTCTTTTTTTTTTTTTTTCCAATCTGGTAATTGGCAAATTGGTAGATGACCATCATTTTTTAGAAGTCAAAGATGACAGATCATCTCCCGTCTGGGTTTCTTCATAGTTTTGTGGGAAAGAGTCTCTCTCTTATGACTTCTGCATCTGCCCAAGATTTTAACGATCATGATAAACTTCTAATGTTTTTAAAAATTAAAGATTTATAGACCAGAATTTCTAAGCACTTAATATTAATCTAATGCTCATGTTCCTTGGTTTCCCCTCTACTGAAAAATACTATAAAATAGAAGTATAATAAAACAAATTCTGAAGAAGGATACTAGGACTCCAAGCATAAAACTTCTGATGATTAAACTTCTACTTCAATTAAAGAACTTATAAAAAATAAAACTGATCTAAGTACTGAAATAGATAAGAAATGCTATTTTTTATGTTTTGATGTCTCAATGGTTCAGAATTTGTGTGAAATGCTGAAATTTATATAAAATATGGAGATACGAAAGATTTATATTTTGGCATCCTTTAGATTCTAATTCCTGTTTACCTGCATAAAACACTGAGTAGATTTTCTTCCCCAAATTAAGTTTTTTACATGATTTTGTTATTCCTAATTTAAGCTGGAGAATTATCTTTGCAATCTTAGGAAAACTTCACCTAAAAATCAATTTTATTGCAGTCATAGAAAGTAACAAACATTATTACTTGCTAAAACTCATTTCTTCCTATCAGCCCAGTTTAAGTAGATGAGTTCTATGATTATGCCAGCTAAGTGATTTATGTTCTTCTTGAACTTCTATGGCAATTAGTAATTTTATATTACTTTATATTTTCTGTCATATATTATAGTTTCTTTTAAAGATTTCCTATTATAAAACTCTCATTGAATGTTTTCACTCAGTTCCTTTGTGCTTCATCTTCAAGTCACTACAATATATTAAAATTAGAAATTGTGTTTTGCTCAATAATATATGCTATTGCACCAATTCCTTTATGGGGCCTCTTCCAGGTCCTGTACTATACCAGGGTATCACTGGAGCCAAATCTTCAGGAGTATCTTCCTGACTCATGAATTTCTATCTAATGTAAAGTTTGCCTTTCTGATCCTATTCATAGTTCCCATCTCCTAAATTTGGTAGCCACTGACTCCCTGTGAATCCACCCAGCTTGAATTTCCACTTGACTAAATTTAATATGTAGAAGGAAAGTAAAATTTCAATTTACTAAGGGCCAGGACCATGTACAGTCAATATGAAATTGTTTAAAGTAATATTTGTGTATATAAATGAAACAAATGTAATACATTTTTCCTACTTTTAACAAATCTGTTTTACATGTAATAAGTACAATTCTCAAGAAGTTACATAGCTTAAATAAAGACAAAAAACAAAAACCCATGAGTCCTTCCAGGAAAGCAGCTCTGAAACTAAACCAAAAGAAATAAAAATAGCCTTTTCTTTCTTAGAGTATGAACACAGAATCAGAGTGAAATATATAAAATATTAATAATAATAACTTCTTTGAGAAAAAGGGATATATGAACATTGATCTCTGAAGATCTTATGGTATGTATGGGGTATCAGAAACAAAATTTATATCCATAATCTATACCTTTTTAACATATATCATAGATACATTTTGAGTTAAATACGTATATTAATGTTTTTTCAGACATGTATCACTAGAAACTGCAAGTGCATATTACCTTCAGACAAATATATATGCTCTTTATGCCTCAACATTTGACACTGAGTAATGTACAGAATTGTTGAATCACTATATTCTACACCTAATACTAATAACAGTCTATGTTGAATTATGAAATTAAAAATAATTTTTAAAAGCCCTGAAAAAGTAAAATATAATTAGAAAAAGAGAATAGTTATGCGTTTTCCCCCTAAAATCTTTTGCTAATAAAATTAAGAAACAACTAATGGGTTTCTTTTGTAAAGAAAATTGTGAGGGAAGTAGGTCCACGAAGAGAGGCAAAATAGGAAACTGGGGTTATCAAGAGGCATTCGTCACTCTGGCATCAGTGTTAGTAGATGAAAGCAGTTGATTCCTTTCTAGGTTGGAGGAAAAAGAACATATTGTGCAATTATGTCCTGTGCTGAATATATTGTTGGCATTCAACCAATTAATAATAACAAGAATGAAAACAACTCTGTCTGCGATAAGAATAAGGCTTCCAATATTAGTCACAGTCTGCTTAGCTTTAGGTTGGCTTAGATAAATGTAGTAAAGACAAGGAAAACATCCCACTCCACACTTTTTGGCTAATTTAATCTCTTTGCTAAGTGCTTAGGTAGTACGGTGACAGACATAAAGAAAAATGCATGGATTGATTGCACTGATAGATAAATAGAGTCCATTTTAGCACAAAGAAAAACCTTTATAATTAGATGTGAATACCTGGTTTCTTGCCATCCATCACATATGCAAGTTTAGGAAAGTATTTTTGTAATGAATTAGAAATGAGTAATATTTCATAATACTCATGATGCATTATACACATCCTGCCATAAATGGCTCAGTCTGTACAATCATAAGATTCAGAAATGGTTCACCTCATTTCAAAGGCCTTTCCACATACGTCTCTGCCAAAATTTTTTGAACTTAGTATTTTTCAAACATGTGAATCATCCAAATTTCGCAAATGTTTTGTGCAATTTTCCTAAAGCAACTACTGAAGTCCTATGTAATTTCTTGGCAAACGGAAATCCAATGGTTTGTATTTAGTCAGCCCATAAATTGAGGAGATACAACCTTCATAAAAACGTTCTGGGGCCCTAATTTAACCAAATGATACCTAAGAAAATAAGCAAAGTGAGCATTTTAAATAAAATTTAGTTTAGTGATTAAAGCAACAATATGCATTCTAGTTTATATACAGGTCCTAATACTGAACCCAAGGGGGAAAAAAATCAAAGTAATTCTGTACCATAGCCTCTAATTTTACAAGGAAGATAAAAAACACAAAGAAAAAAAGTAAGAAGGAAAGAGAATGGAGAGGGAGACTAAGAATGGACCAAGATATTTGATTAATTCTGCCCAGATCTGATCAGCACAAGAAACATGGATCAGATACACCAAAAATACCAGAATAATGACTGGAAGAAATAAGGAACAAGCCTATAGTCTAAAACAAGCTTGAGATTTTATTGTTATTCTGGAATAAATAACAAAATTGTAAAATAACTCTGAGTTTATACAAAGTTAGGGGACAGGAGTGGCTATCTTCTCTAGGTCAGGGGTGGCCTCTCAAGTTTTCCTGAAAAATAAGGGAAAGCAGAGAGTAATTTTACCAAAAAGGTTTGTGTGGTTTTATTTTAGGGGAGATGTCTGTTTATTTTGGTTTGTGCTTAATTCTTAAATATTGTCATCCAAAGTTCCAAAGTAAATGAAGCTATGACAAGGACTATAATGATGGAAACCAATACAGTAGATTATCTCTAAGAAAATTTACTTAATATCAACAAGACAGTTTGCTCTCTTTCCCTTAAGCTTCTCGCTAGTATCAGCACAATGAAGCCAATTCTTGAAGTTCTATTTTTAAAATGTTCATTTCTTATAACAAATACAAAAGGGGATTTGCCTATTTTCATTCAATTTCACAAGAATTTGGGGAAGCATTTAAAAGGTGAGTTTTAAGAGATTTTTAAGTATAAATTTCTCTTGATTTTTAGGAAATAACTACTAACATGACAATAAAGACAATTAATAAAGGGTGTATAAAATTATTAATGGATCTGCATTGCTTCATATTCTGAACTCCCTGCTTCAGGTAAACCTTGACAATAAAAATGTACAAAATACATTTGGACAATTAGAAAATAATGAAAAGCATTCAAGAATGACATTTGACAAAGGCAGATAAGGGAATATTGTACTTGAAAAAATGAGCATTTATAGATCAGCTGCCCCTGAAGTGATAAATCATAGATTATTAAGAAAATTGTATACCAGTATATTGAATCACTTGCAATTAGTTTGGGGATAAAAGGAAAATGGACTACACCTAATTAATTATGACAATGAAAGATGTTGATTCAATGGAAGACATTTATAAATTATAAATAAGATAAAAACATAAAATTTAGAAATTAAATTTAGAAAATAAATCTACATTTATGTTTTATATATATTTTATACATATAAAATTTAGAAAATAAATCTACATTTATAACTATATATGTATATATTTTATGCATGTAAACCTAGCAAAGAAGCAATTATAGAAAGACTACTATTGAAAGAAAAATATACAGTAAACAGACAAAAAAATTTGTAGCACAGAATGAGCTATGAAGGAGATGTGGAAGCAATGTGTCATGGAGTTGTAACAGGATGGTACCAATGACTAGGTGTACTCTAGCTATGACTTGAAATAACAGAGCTCAATTTAAAATCTCAGCTTCTTATTTACTAGCTGCAGGACTTTGGGCAAGCTGCTTAATATTTTTGATCTTCACTTTCCTCCCCTGTTGAAGACCTCAAGATCTATACCAAGAGTTGATATGGTAAGGTATTAAAGGCCTAGCTTACAAGGAGAAACTGATGTATGGAATCAATTCAAACCTAAAGTGAGTTAGACTAACTCAATTTCTTCATACATTCTTGGAATTATCTTCCTTGGTTACTGTGATTTCTTTGCTAAATTCCTCAAAATTAGTGCATCAGAAAATATATCCAATTAAATAAGACACACACAATAAAAGAGGATATAAACAATACTCAGCAACTGTTTATCCCAATTATTATAATCAATTATAATTATAACCGTTTTATTTAAAATTGTAAACATAAGGCTAGAAAAAGCCTTCATGTAAAATATAATTTAAAATAATCTCTATAAAATATAAGGTTTTTAAAATTTGTCTTGTTTATGACCATGCCTTAAAAGTTGTTTCTTACAAAGAAAACAAGATTTTTAATTTTTTTTGATACTTAAAAAAGTTCCAAATCAATAGAGAACATAATTCTTTCATGCACTAAAATTGGCCTTTATCAAATGATTATTTTCTTTCTTTGCAATATGTACCCTCTGATTTTAAGACATTTTAGGTTTTAAGTTTTAGAGTAATATAAATATTTACAAAGGGATGGAAAAAGCAAGAATGCATTATACCTATTTTGTTTTGTTTATAATAACATTGCATTAATCAAGGCTTCGTTCAGATAAATTGAAACTGGTTCAATTTCTTCTTGTCAAGGAGAAGAATATAAATGTTGTACAATTGTATAATTGATTTTGTGATTCAAAAGGGGCTCTTTAGTAGAGATAATTTATCAAAGATGACAAAAATGGTAAATGAGTATTTCCTCGGAATTTGGAGAATTTTCTCATTGAAATGTTGAATTTACAAATGTTCAATGATCTAACAATCAAAGATTTTTCTTGTAAAACATGTTCCTCAAAAGCTTTCTTCATATTTACAGTTTTTAATCCAGATCAATTCTTCAACCTTATTTCAATGTTTGGTTTTCTTTCATTAAGAAAAAGAAGACTATGAAGAAAAGATATTGCTATGGTATATTAAATAGAAAGAACATTATTAATAATTAGTTGAGCTTACTATTCATCTTCTAAACCCCAAACCCACTGTCAATTTAGGTTGTAGTTCAAACATTATTTACAAAATAACATTGATGTCAAGAAACTGAAATAATACTGCTGAATTTTATATACGGGTCACATAACTTATAATAATATATTTATCAAAAGCTTTCATATATATACTTTTTTCTGGTTTATCATTCTCATTTATGTTTGTAGCTACATCTATTTTCACTGTGTCTACAATAATAATATTGGGAAAATAATAACCTTCAAGGCATCAGATGAAGTCTCTGGTGATGTCACATTCACTCTGACATTTATACTGACTTCATTTATGACAGACTGAAGGTGATGAACAGGTCCAAGCAAGAGGTCACCTTGTGTCAAGACTGGTATACAATCTGTCAAATGCACTGACTGTGAGTCTGCTAATGAGGAATTAACTAGACGGAATGTTGCTATTTGACTGTTTTCATGCACTCCAAACCTGTTAAACAATGCTAATCAGGTGTTTATTAAGTGAAACCATTATGCCAAACTTGCTGCAAACCTCACCATATGTCAGAGAGGTTGTAACATATTATTCATCCATTTTAAAGCTAGATTAATAAGAGTCATTTACTAAACTTTTCTTTTCTTAGCCTTTGGCTATGCCTTAGAATTAAGGTTATACTTTTATTTCAGTGTTTCTTTAAATGGACACACTTAACTCCACAAAACTATTTTAAGTGAGTGCCTCTTGGTGAAAAGCTCTTTTCATTTATTTTTATATGAAAATCAACTATTTTAATTAGGTAAAAGGACACTTATTTCAATTTGAGCAAAACTGGTCTAACCAACAATGTTTTTTTTTATAATGGAATGACTTGAAATATTTATTTATAAAATTACAAATTTTTGCCTAGAAGTGGGCACATTTTAAGGGTCTTCATCTTACAATTTAGTTAAAAACAAGAAGCAGTTGCAAATAACTTCTGATTGGATATAATTATACTTAAAAATATCTAAGGACTTCTAATTTATTTTATATTTCCTTTATATAAAAAGATATTAATTATGAGCTCCCTGTATATTGATACCTAAAGGAACATTTTGTAACCTAACATGATGGTATCTTCCTCTCTTCTAAGACAAGTGTCAGAATTTATTTAATCCATACAAAACTGCCATCTCTCATAATAGTTATTTCTATACTCTCTGTATGTTAATATGTTTCGCATTTTATAAGAAAATAGCTTTTAATTCATCAGATCTAAGTTTATATGCAGAAACATTAACCTACCGCCCATATGATTTGAACAAGT